>NW_027362883.1:4917500-5148118 GCF_046119375.1 Phyllobates terribilis
AGACAGAAGAGTATGCGGGTTGGGCACAACTGGTGTTAGAAGTTCTGTGGCTTTGTTAACCAACCGGAGGTCATGGACCATTCTATATGCGTCTGGTTGTCCTGGCACGCTCTTTTTCTTTACTGGGAACAGGGGAGTGTTGCAAGGGGACTGGGTTTTGACTAGGACTCCCCTGTGTAGTAATTTTTGGATTTGCTGGGCTATGGCATTCTCCTGAGCCGAGCTAAGGGGATACTGCTTCTGTTGAGGCAAAATTGCTCCTGGTTTTAATTTTACCATTACTGGTTGAACTCTTAACCTACCAACATCTGTTTTGTCTGAGGCCCAAAAATCATGTGGTACAGCATGCTCCAATATCGGGGGAAACTCATTTTTCTCTTCTATGCTGGCAATATCTAGTGACATAATTTTGCAAAGGGTACTTGGTTTTAAACCTGGGGTCATGGTGACAGTGCCATCGGGATGATACTCAATATGTGCTTGTAATTGGGACAACACATCATTTCCCAATAGATTACATTGGCCTCGGGGCGATACCATGAGCTGGCTATGTACAGTAGCTCCTTGAATTTGCAGGGGAATTCTTTTAGTGACAGGGAGCAGGACAGACAGGGAATTGAAGGGGGTGGCAATGACATGATGTGAAAAATCAGTGTCAGTGTATGGCCAATCACCTTGCGTAATTACTGAATTGTCGGCTCCCGTATCTACTTGGAAATCGATTTCATGTCCCCCTGGTATGTTCACCTGCACTATACAACTGGGAGTTGGGGGTAAGGAGATGAGGGGGTTCATGTGCAAGCTACCCTCATCCTATGGGGGCGTTGTTTGGTCGGCTGGAGGACCCGTACTCTGAGCATTTGGATACGGGTTGGTCCTACAGTCCTTTCTAAAATGTCCTGGCTTTCTACATCCGTAACACAGTTTCTGTCCTCCTCCTGCAGTCCGTCCTCTGCCTCTGTTGTTTCTGGGGGTCGTCTCTACTATGTGTATTCTGGCAGCTCTTTTTGCCTGCGCTATGTCATGCTGTGCCCCCTGAGCTATTCTAGCTAAATCTTCTGCCTTCACTGATCTCTAGTCCGGTCTACTTGCTTTTATCTTCTCTGCAATCTCCTTCTTTAGTCCATTCATGAAAGCACTTGCTAATACCCTCTCACTAGTCTTATTTCCGGGGTTGAACCCCATTTCTGACCAGGTTTTCTTTAATGCATAGAATAATCCTTAGGATCTTCCTCCTTCCCCTGCACTCTATCTTCTAGTGTAACTTGGTTTTCTGCTTGCCTATCTTTACATGCTTTTACCAACGCTTTTACGTACAGAACCCGGCTGCTGCATCATTAGCCTCCGCTACATCAGGGCCCGTTCTACTGTCATATTGTTTATAAGTTTCGTCCGTCAGTCTGTCATACCGAGCTTCATCTGCCAATTTCCCTTTAATTACCCCTTGCAGATCTATTCTAGTGGCATGGTACGTATCCTGTATGGTGGTGATCATTCTAGCGAAACCCATAGGGGACTGGGATGGGTCTGGCAGCTGGGAGATCAATGCCAACTGCTCTGAAGGACTCCATGGTCTATACATTAACATTGTGCGAGCTTCCTGACCTGGAACAACAGCATCCCCCCCCGCTGCTGCTGCTGCTGCTCCCGGTGCTCCTGGCACAACTACCGTCCTCATTGGGAATAGACTAGCTGGGTGGGGTCTCGGTCCTCCACATGCCACACAGATGTCTACTGTCAAGGGGTTCTGCTGTCCACATCTGGGGCAAACCCAACAATTGGGTTCCTGAGAATTCTGGTACTGGGGTGAGGGTGAGCTGGGTGACGTCGGGAGCGGACAGGGAGAAAAATCTGTCATTCCGGTTTTTGTCAGTCTGTAACGTCCGTCTCCTAATTCTTCAATTTTTCCTTTAAAATGAGCGCATGCATTCATCCATACATCCACTGTCTCCAACAGACCCTTATCTTTCAGCCATCCATGATAGCAGTTAAAGAAGGATTTCCATTTCTCTCCGTTCATCTCTCCATTCTCATTCATTCCCGCTTTACACAATATTTTGTCAATTCCAATCAGTGCCTGTTTCCCTTCTCTGCGTACCACTAAGTCTTTGGCTATAATGCCTTCCTTGGCATTTTGGTTCCCCATTTTTTTTCGGTTCTCCTCACTTAGAGTAGACTCCTCAGTCACTTAGACAATGGTCACTTAGACAATGGGCCACAAAGGTTTCTGAACCATTCCACTACTAGCCTTCCAGGACTTATACGCCAACCAGAAAAACAGACCAAAAACACCAATCCCGAGACACACCCACAACACAATCATCGGATCCATACTTTCATTCTTAAGTTTTTCCAAAGGATAGAAGGCAGGACTGTCAATTTATCTGAGGGAATTCTACTGGTTCAAAGGGACCTGAGCCAGACAACAATCTGTGAATTACCTGGGGAGCCGACCGCTCGGGGGTGAGGGAGTCTCTTCTATGCAGTGATATAATTAGGTAGAATATAACAGTTATTCTTACCTCAGCGCTGTATATATCACCAACAGAGAGCTTCACTAGTTCCACGTCTCGAACCGGTCGAGCACCCCTGGGTAGATTAACTCAAGGTCCCTGTTCGAGGCGCCAGCTGTGGTCACTGCATTCTGAGTCTTCTATCCTTTGGATTATGAGCTTGGAGAGACTGAGACACAGGACAAGATGTGTGTCAAACAAGCTCTAAACTTTATTACAAAGCATGGCTTTATATCCACTCTGAAGGCAGGAAACGAATTTACCTTATATGGTTTGATTATACAATTTTAGCACACAAAGACTAGTTTCTATTCTTATGCTGTCTATGCTTGTGTTGAAGCATTAAATCAGACACATTAAATTAGACACATTTAATCAGATACATTCTGATGACTAGCAAGGACGCATTATTGATTCAAGAAGGAACATTCACGGCTGGTGTTATTTTGACCTAAAGTAACTTTCAGACTTATATAGCATAGATGGGGTCTTTGAATTTGAGGGGCCTCATCTTCTGGTATAACACTTGTATATATGCTGCTCCCCCATTCTTGTATATAAGCTGCTCCCCCATCATTGTATATATGCTGCTCCCTCATCCTTGTATATATGTTGCTCCCCCATCCTTGTATATATGCTGCTCCCCCATCCTGGTACATATGCTGCTCCACCATCCTTGTATATATGTTGCTCGCCCATCCTTGTATATATGCTGCCCCCCATACTTGTAGATATGCTGCTCCCCCATCCTTGTAGATATGCTGCTCCCCCATCCTTGTAGATATGTTGTCGTCTCCCATCCTTCATCCTGGTACATGCCCACCCATGAATATGCTCCCCCATCCTTGTATATGTGCTGCTCCCTCATCCTTGTATATGTGCTGCTCCCCCATCCTTGCATATATGTTGCTCCCCCATCCTTGTAGATATGCTGCTCCCCCATCCTTGTAGATATGCTGCCCCCCATCCTTGTAGATATGTTGTCGTCTCCCATCCTTCATCCTGGTACATGCTCACCCATGAATATGCTCCCCCATTCTTATTTATGTGTTGCTCCCTCATCCTTGTATATGTGCTGCTCCCCCATCCTTGTATATATGTTGCTCCCCCATTCTTGTATATATGCTGCTCCCCCATCCTTGTATATATTCTGCTCCCCATTCTAGTATATATCCTGCTCCCCCATCCTTGTATATATCCTGCTCCCCCATCCTTGTATATATGCTGCTCCCCCATCCTTGTATATATGCTGCTCCCACATCCTTGTATATATGTTGCTCCCCCATCCTTGTATATATGCTGCTCCTCCATCCTTGTATATATTCTGCTCCCCCATCCTTGTATATATGTTGCTTCCGTATCCTTGTATATATGCTGCTACACCATCCTTGTGTATATGTTGTTCTCCATCCTTGTATATATGTTGCTCTTCATCCTTGTATATATGCTGCTCCACCATCCTTGTATATATTCTGCTCCCCCATCCTTTTATATATGTTGCTCCCCTATCCTTGTATACATGCTGCTCCCCCGTCCTTGTATATATGCTGCTCCCCCGTCCTTGTATATATGTTGCTCCCCCATTTTTGTAGATATGCTGCTCCCCCATCCTTGTTTACATGTTTCTCCCCATCACTGTATATATTCTGCTCCCCCATCCTTGTATATATGCTGCTCCCCTATCCTTGTATATATGTTGCTCCCCCATCCTTGTATATATGTTGCTCTCCATCCTTGTAAATTTGTTGCTCTCCATCCTTGTATATATGTTGCTCCCCCATCCTTGTATATATGTTGCTCCTCCATCCTTGTATATATGCTGCTTCCCCATCCTTGTATATATGCTCCTCCCCCATCCTTGTATATATATTGCTCCCCCATCCTTGTATATATGTTGCTCTCCATCCTTGTAAATTTGTTGCTCTCCATCCTTGTATATATGTTGCTCCCCCATCCTTGTATATATGTTGCTCCCCCATCCTTGTATATATGCTGCTTCCCCATCCTTGTATATATGCTCCTCCCCCATCCTTGTATATATATTGCTCCCCCATCCTTGTATATATGCTGCTCCCCCATCCTTGTATATATGTTGCTCCCCCATACTTCTATATATGCTGCTCCTCCATCCTTGTATGTGACGCGCCCCTGGGCCTGTGTCGCGCTGCGTTGCGCACGCGGGAGCTTACCCGGAGCCGGATCTGTTTAGGGTTGTAGTCTCGTGGCGGTGACCCGGTCCGTGCCCAGGGAGTCAAACTGGACGGCAGTCTGTTAGCGGTAGAAAATGGTTGATGACTACGCCACCCGTTGAATGCAGCCAGGGGGCTGCTGCTGCAGGGCAGACCGCTGAGGCCGGTGGAAGGATGGTGCAGCGTGATAGTATAACCCCCAACGGGAGGGGTATGGCCTCAGGGCAGCCGACGTGGATGATGGGGGTAGCAGGAACCACTCAGAGACGGTATGGTAGCGTTCAGGGTCTTTACTGGTAACAACGATAGACCCTCCCGGAGTACTTGCTAGCGAACGGGGCCTGGTCAGTCCTTGAGCAGATGGGATCTCCCCTGGCCAGGCGTAGTTGTAGGCCTCCCAAGCTGACTGTACTCTTCTGGCTACCTTGCTAGAAGCTGATGTAAGTAGCCCACGTCCCTGAGTGTACCGTGTGGTGCTCACCCGTATGGCCGGTGACTCGGGGCCTTCTAATGGCTTCCGCTCCACGATGGCGGTGCTGGTCCCACGCGTGTGACCGGGCCTTCGGGCTTCTGGGCCAGGGGACCTGAAATCCCCTGCCTGACGGATTCTGCTGCTGGGTAGAAGTTAGTCCCCACAGCCTCGGACTCCGGGTCCGGTAAAGAATCTTCTTAGTCAGGGCGAGCTCTTTAGCTGCCAGCCCCTGACTCCTTGTGACTCTGCTGCTTCCTATGCTGCTCTTGTCTCTACTCTTCCTGGACTCACTAACCCTGCCTCAGCCCCGGGTTTATACAGGGGAAGTTCTTCCCCTCCCAAGGCTGGGCAGGAGGTGTGGCATGCACAGGATCCCTGACCAAAGGACCTCCCACCTGCTCTCAGACGTAATATCTCTATCACTGTGACAACCAGACCCCTGGGGTGTCACACTCCCCCCTAGTGAAATTTAGTACTCCGGGACTAAACACTTTTTAGAAAAATATAACAAGGTATATCAAAGAACAATAAAATACAATAAGGAAACACAATAAGATGGTCACGGATGTCCGCAACCGGGTGCAGTCTTTGAAGAAAAGCAAAGGTGTCCATTTCACCAACACAGGGAGACGTAACCAGGTAGGGGTCTGTCCTACCCCGAGTCCTTAACAGTCTCTAGTCCATCCTGGGTTACGCTCCAACTATATACAAAGGATTCCCGGTAAATCCACCGAAGACTCCTAAAAACAACTAGAAACACAAAATTACACACAAGCAACAATAAACAGGTAAACATTGTAAAACAACTTAAACATTTAGATCCTCCAACGTGCGGGTAACTGGCCTCTAGTGGCCCTAGTGGACCTACGGAGCTGACTGTCTGGCCCTGAACTACAGGGTGTAGGAGCTGTCAAGGGTAAACTGGGCAGCTGTCTACCGGCTCTTTGTCTCACTAGGGGTACGGCAGGCTCACTATAAGCAGAGGGTGGATTCTCCTGTTCCGCTTGGGTGGGGTCTTCTGCCTCCTGGACCGGCTGCTCTTCCAGCTCTACCCGTTGCTCCGTAGGTTCTTGGGATGATGGTTGGAGGAAGGTGAGTACGGGTACCACAACTGCACCATTGACTTGAGTCCAAGACCGAGGGAAGTCCCCGAGCACGGTACTAACCATATCTTCCCTTTCTTCCACGGGTCGATGGTCTTCCTGTTCCTCCTCAGGGTTCCTCAGTTGTTCGGGGCACTTCTTCAGGTGGTCCCGGGATACAATGGCTGTGGTTTCCCCTCCGTCTTTACTGATGGTACAGACCTTCGGGTTCTCGTGGCTTGAGGGCAGTACGGTGTACGGGTCCTTCTCCCACTGGTCGTCCAACTTGTGGAGCCGTCTCTTCCTCTTCAAGACCTGCTCTCCGGGTACCAGGGGAACAGCGGGAGCATACTGGTTGTAAGTCTTCTCTTGTCTTTCCCTAGCCTGACAGAGACTTCGCTCCACGCTCTCCTGTACTTTCCGGTACTGCTGCTGCCTCTCTGTGTCCCAGTCTGTTTCTGGTGAAGTGTCCTCGGGCGTCAGGACTCCCATTTCCAAGTCAACAGGTAACTTACCAGGTCTTGCCCTCATTAGGTAAGCCGGGGTACAGTTGGTGGAACCTACCGGGATGTGGTTGTATAGGTCCACCAGATCGGGCAACTTCTCAGGCCACAGACTGCGTTCTTCCAGGGGCAACGTTTTTAGAAGATCCATTACCACCTGGTTCATTTTCTCACAAAGTCCATTAGTTTGCGGATGGTAGGGTGTCGTCCTTATCTTCCGGCAGCCATACAGATTGCAGAATTCCTGGAAGACCTCCGCTTCAAAGGCAGGTCCCTGGTCCGTCAGCACTTGGTCCGGGTACCCGTGTGGACGGCAAAAGTGCTGCTGGAAGGCTCTAGCTGCTGTTCGAGCCGTTAAGTCCTTGACGGGGACGACAACCAGAAACCGGGAGTAATGATCCACGATGGTTAACGCGTAGACGTAGCCACTTCTGCTGGGGGTCAGTTTTACATGATCCAAGGCTACCAGTTCCAACGGTTGCCGGGTGACGATGGACTGCAGGGGAGTCTTCTGGCTGGCCCGGTCCTTCCTTCTCAGATTGCACGGGCCACAGTCTCTGCACCACTTCTCGATGGTTCCCCTCATGCCTACCCAGTGGAACCGCTCGCGCAGCAGGAACTCCAGCTTTTTCCACCCGAAGTGTCCAGCTCCGTCGTGGTATGCCTCCATCACCATGGCTGCGTCTCTTCGTGGCACCACTACTTGCCAGAGTAGTTCATGCGTCCTGGAGTTAACCATTCTGCGGCACAACTTCCCCTTGTAAAGGAACAGTCGACTCTTCTCTGCCCATAGTTGTTTGGCTTCCTCTGGAGCGTCTGATTCCAGGCTAGCCTCCGGGCGAGTCAGCATCTCCTTCACCAGTCGGACGGCAGGGTCGCTGTCTTGCGTTTCCGCCCAGTTGTAGTGAGGTAAGGGGTTCAACGTAGCAGCCTGCTTACTCCTTACCCGGTGGGAATACTGGATAGTCCCATGACGGTGGAACGCAGGGAGTTCAACTTCTTCCAGTCCCTCCGGATCTTCTCCTCCGTCCGGCAGGTTGGGCATCCTGGACAGGGCGTCCGCGTTGGTATTGGAGCGCCCTGCCCGGTATTTAATTGTGAACTCGTAGTTGGACAGACGGGCCATCCACCTCTGCTCCAGGGCACCGAGTCTTGCCGTGTCCAGGTGTGTCAGCGGGTTGTTATCCGTGTATACGGTGAACCGGGAAGAAGCGAGGTAATGCTTAAAGCGCTCGGTGACTGCCCATACCACGGCCAGGAACTCTAGCTTAAATGAGCTATAATTCTCGGGATTCCTTTCGGTGGGTCGCAGTTTTCGGCTGGCATAGGCGATTACTCGCTCTTTCCCCTGCTGAATCTGGGACAGTACGGCTCCTAGCCCGACGTTACTGGCGTCGGTGTAGAGGATGAAGGGCTGGCTATAGTCCGGATACGCCAAGATTTCATCCCCCGTGAGGGCCATCTTCAGCTGGCGGAAGGACTCTTCCTCTAGCTCTTCCCATTTGAAGGGCGGCTTCTGGTTCTTGGCCTTCCGGGACTGGCCTATCAGGAGGTCCTGCATAGGCGCCGCCTTTTTGGTGAAACCGGGAATAAACCTTCGGTAGTAGCCTACCAACCCTAGGAACTGCCGCACTTCTTTTACGCTGGAAGGGCTTGGCCATCCTTTGATTGCGGTGATCTTATCGGGGTCGGGAGCCACTCCGTCAGCGCTCACCACGTGTCCCAGGTATTGCACCTTTGGTTTCAGGAGGTGACACTTGGAGGGTTTCACCTTTAGGCCGTAACTCGCCAGAGCTTCGAACACCTCCGCCAGGTGTTTCAGGTGGTCCTCATAAGTTTTGGAGTATACGATGACATCGTCCAGGTACAACAGGACCGTCTCGAAGTTCCTGTGGCCCAGACAGCACTCCATTAATCGTTGGAAGGTTCCTGGGGCGTTGCAGAGTCCGAACGGCATGCAGGTGAACTCGCTAAGTCCCATCGGGGTGGTGAATGCGGTCTTCTCCCGGTCCGCCTCTGCTACAGGAACCTGCCAGTACCCGCTAGTGAGATCCAAGGTAGAGAAGAAGTTAGCAGATCTTAAAGCAGCCAATGACTCCTCTATCCTTGGTAAGGGGTACGCATCCTTGTGTGTGATACGGTTGATTTTCCGGTAATCTACACACATCCTCATGGTGTTGTCTTTCTTTTTGACTAAAACTAGTGGGGCTGCCCAGGGGCTACAGCTATCCCGGATTACCCCAGCCTCCTTCATGTCTCTAAGCATCCCCTTGGCGTGTTGGTAATGTGCAGGGGGTACGGGTCGATACCTCTCTTTTATGGGAGGATGATCTCCCGTGGGGATGCGGTGTTCTACCCCCTTGACTCGCCCGAAGTCTAACGGGTGTTTACTAAATACTCTCTCATACTCTTGAACCACCCGATAGACTCCTTGTTTCTGGTGTGAGGGAGTGGAGTCAGTACCCAGATGTAGTTGCTGACACCAGTCCTCCATGTCTTTCTTAGAGCCGTTACCTTCCTCCGGGTGAGATGGAGGCAAGGGTTCCACAGATTGTATAGAATTTTGATTAGTGGTATATAATTTGGCTAGCGTGGCATACCGGGGCAGGTACACTTCCCTCTCCCCGATATTTATTATGCGAACGGGCACCCTCCCATGGCGTACATTGACCACCCCCCGTGCTGTCAAAATGGTGGGCCTACTGTCTGAGTAAACTGGTTCTACCATTGCCTGGTAATCTCTACCTCTCAGACCAATAGCTGCCCGGCACCAAATCATCATTTCACTTTTTGGGGGCATGGCAATAGGAAAAGGGTCACACATTCTTACGCTACCAATCTCACCGCCGGAGAGTTCCACTTGTTGCCGTTGCATCAGTGCCCGGATCTCTTTCTGGAGCACCCGCTGCTCGCCGGAGCTGGCATTCTTGGCAACCTGCTGTAAAAGGAAAATCACCTCTGCAAGACAATTTTCAATTACGTTAGTTCCTAGAGTTATTTTTGGGTGACTCTCATGTTTGTCAATATCTACAATGATCAGTCCCTGTGCGGCCAGTTCGACTCTACCAATTTTGATGGTCACCTCTTTAAATCCGATCTGTGGCACGGGCTGACCATTGCTGGCGATGATACTCAAGTCGTCGTCAGGGTAGCGGGTAATATCCGAGTCATTCCAGTACTGCTTGAAGAGCACGTACGGGATGGTGGTGACCTGTGACCCGGTGTCTAGTAGGGCACTCATGGGAATGCCATCCAGTACCACAGGCAAGACTGGACGTCCTCCCACATATCTGTCGCGCCAGTTCGATGGGCCTGGTGATCTTTTTCCTGGGGGTTGGCCCTCTACCCCAGGTTGTGCCCGTTTAAAGAACAGTACCTTTCCATATGTCCGGGTTGATTGCAGCGGCGGCAGATGGGTCGTCCGTCCTCGCTGTATCGGTCACTGGGTCTTCCTCTGGCCGGTGGGGTCCTCCTTGGTCGACGCCACGGGATGTCCTCCGGTCCGGATGCCAGCTGGATCTTCCCTGGAGTGGAAACCTGTAAAGACTGCACAGTTCGGGTTAGCGCAGCAACGCTTTTAGCTAGCTCTTGGACCTGATGGTGTAGGTCTGGAGCCGGGTCATTGTCCAAAGCCTGCGCATCAGCTCCCACAGGCCCTGCTGACAAGGGCGCCGCCTCCTGGTAGTAAGTGGTAGTGGGGCGTCTGTGGGTCACAACGCCACCTGGTGCCGGTTCTCGGAGCACCCGGATGGCTCTGTCCTTGAACTGTGCAAATTCTAGATGAGGGTCCTGTAAGGCCATTGCCCGCAACTGGGTGCGGTGGGCATTGCAATATAAACCCTCTATAAATTGTTCGGTCAACAGCCTGTCCTCGTTTCCCACTCCATTAGGGTCGGTCTGCTTAATGGCCCTCAGGGCCTCTTGTAGGTTGAGTGCATAGTCCCTTATACTCTCATGCGCCCGCTGCTTGCACCCGTAGAATCTAAGTTTAATCTCGGCTGAGGTGCGGGTATCAAAAGTGTCCTTCAGCCGGGTTAGTATACCTGCGACAGTCTTCCTCCCAGGTGGCCAGGATTTTACTTCCCTTTTGGCTGCCCCAGTTAGTTGGGCCACCAGGATGCTCACTTTTTGCTCTTCTGTGAGGGGGTACACCTGGAAGAGGCTATCCAGCTTTTCTCTAAAGTCATGCAGGGTATGTGACTCCCCTGAGTACTGGGGTAGCCAAGCTGCTCCCGGGATATAGGGCATGGTAAAGGGCATAACTGCAACAGCGGTAGCGCTGGCGGGGGTTGAGGCAGTGGAGCTCTCCTCCGTATCCGACATCTTCCTCCCCCCTAGTGGACCGTGGCCTACCTTGCGATGATCCTGTTCCGTAGGCCGCGGCTCCGCAGTGGATCGTCAGGGTTGAGGACCTTCCGTCGCGCTCCTGTGACGTCGGCGTCTGCTGGGCTCCTTCCAGGACCTTACGCAACGTCCGGACGTGAGGCGGAGCTTCAGTTCTCGCGCGCTTTCGGAGTCCACGCCCCTCTTCTTCCCGCGCGGCGTCCTCAAGATGGCGTCCAATGGCGGGAAAACTCCACGGATGGCGGGAAGAAGGCTGAAGATGGCGCCGGATGGCGGGAAACTTCACCGATGGCGGGAAGAAGGCTGAAGATGGCGCCGGATGGCGGGAATCTTCACCGATGGCGGGAATCTTCACCACTGGTAAGTTTGAACAGTCTTTGCTTTTCAGGCACGCAGTACCCGGTGGTTGCGGGCACGTGATCCTGCCGACTACGCCAAAGTTGACGCGCCCCTGGGCCTGTGTCGCGCTGCGTTGCGCACGCGGGAGCTTACCCGGAGCCGGATCTGTTTAGGGTTGTAGTCTCGTGGCGGTGACCCGGTCCGTGCCCAGGGAGTCAAACTGGACGGCAGTCTGTTAGCGGTAGAAAATGGTTGATGACTACGCCACCCGTTGAATGCAGCCAGGGGGCTGCTGCTGCAGGGCAGACCGCTGAGGCCGGTGGAAGGATGGTGCAGCGTGATAGTATAACCCCCAACGGGAGGGGTATGGCCTCAGGGCAGCCGACGTGGATGATGGGGGTAGCAGGAACCACTCAGAGACGGTATGGTAGCGTTCAGGGTCTTTACTGGTAACAACGATAGACCCTCCCGGAGTACTTGCTAGCGAACGGGGCCTGGTCAGTCCTTGAGCAGATGGGATCTCCCCTGGCCAGGCGTAGTTGTAGGCCTCCCAAGCTGACTGTACTCTTCTGGCTACCTTGCTAGAAGCTGATGTAAGTAGCCCACGTCCCTGAGTGTACCGTGTGGTGCTCACCCGTATGGCCGGTGACTCGGGGCCTTCTAATGGCTTCCGCTCCACGATGGCGGTGCTGGTCCCACGCGTGTGACCGGGCCTTCGGGCTTCTGGGCCAGGGGACCTGAAATCCCCTGCCTGACGGATTCTGCTGCTGGGTAGAAGTTAGTCCCCACAGCCTCGGACTCCGGGTCCGGTAAAGAATCTTCTTAGTCAGGGCGAGCTCTTTAGCTGCCAGCCCCTGACTCCTTGTGACTCTGCTGCTTCCTATGCTGCTCTTGTCTCTACTCTTCCTGGACTCACTAACCCTGCCTCAGCCCCGGGTTTATACAGGGGAAGTTCTTCCCCTCCCAAGGCTGGGCAGGAGGTGTGGCATGCACAGGATCCCTGACCAAAGGACCTCCCACCTGCTCTCAGACGTAATATCTCTATCACTGTGACAACCAGACCCCTGGGGTGTCACATATGTATGCTGCTCCCCCATCCTTGTATATATGTTGCTTCCCCATCTTTGTATATATGCTGCTCCCCCATCCTTGTATATATTCTGCTCCCCCATTCTTGTAGATATGCTGCTCCCCCATCCTTGTATATATGCTGCTCCCCCATCCTTCTATATATGCTGCTCTCCCATCCTTGTATATATGCTGCTCCCCCATTCTTGCATATATGCTGCTCCCACATCCTTGAATATATGGTGCTCTCCATCCTCGTATATATGCTGCTCCCCCATCCTTGTATATATGTTTCTCCCCCATCCTTGTATATATGTTTCTCCCCCATCCTTGTATATATTCTGCTCCCCATCCTTGTATATACGCTGCTCCCCCATCCATGTATATATTCTGCTCCCCCATCCTTGTATATATCCTGCTTCCCCATCCTTGTATATATTCTGCTCCCCCATCCTCGTATATATGCTGCTCCCCCATCCTAGTATATATTTTGCTCCCCTATCCTTGTATATATGCTGCTCCCCCATCCTTGTATATATGCTGCTCCCCCATCATTGTAGATATGCTTCTCCCCCATTATTGTATACAGGGTGGTCCAAAAGTAGGTGGACAGAAAGTGTAATAAGGTTATGAAGGGGGAGATTTATCAAACATGGTGTAAAGTGAAACTGGCTCAATTGCCCTTAGCAATCAATGAGATTCCACTTTTCATTCATCATAAGCTCTTTGGAAAATGAAAGGTGGAATCTGATTGGTTGCTAAGGGCAACTGAGCCAGTTTCACAGATCTAGTTTTCACAGATAGATCTCCCCTAAATCTGTTTTCTTTTTAGATAATTCAGATAACACTTACTGGCAAATAATTTAAATACAGATTAAAGAAAATGTATTTTAACAGAGTATTGGAAATCTCAAAATGCTGAAACCGTTAGAGCAAATTGGGTTGTAACATTTGGTACTCAAGCCCCAAAGAGACAAACCATTTACCGCATTCGGACAAATTCAATATCACTGGCTCAATCCTTAATGCTCCAAAAACTGGTTGACCCAAAACAGTCTGTACAGAAGATAATAAACAACTTGTTGCTGAAACATTTGTTAAGAGTCCAAAAAAGTCCACCAGAAGAGCCTCTTTGGAATTGGGAATTTCACGAGCTTCTATCATGCGAATCCTGAAATCTATTGGGTGGAAAGCTTATCGTCCACGTCTAACTCATGGTTTATTGGAGGATGATCCAGACAGGCGGCTGCAGTTTAGTGTATGATAAATCTCCCCCTTCATAACCTTATTACACTTTCTGTCCACCTACTTTTGGACCACCCTGTATATGTTTCTCCCCCATCCTTGTAGACATGCTGCTCCCCCATCCTTGTATATATGCTGCTCCCCCATCCTTGTATATATTCTGCTCCCCCATTCTTGTATATATTCTGCTCCCCCATTCGTGTATATATGCTGCTCCCTCATCCTTGTATATATGTTTCTCCCCCATTCTTGTAGATATGCTGCTCCCCCATCCTTGTATATATTCTACTCCCCCATCCTTGTATATATTCTGCTCCCTCATCCTTGTATATATGTTGCTCCCCCATCCTTGTATATATGCTGCTCCCACATCCTTCTTTATATTCTGCTCCCCCATTCTTGTAGATATGCTGCTCCCCCATCCTTGTAGATATGTTGTCGTCTCCCATCCTTCATCCTGGTACATGCCCAACCATGAATATGCTCCCCCATCCTTGTATATATGTTGTTCACCCATTCTTGTAGATATGTTGCTCCCCTATCCCTGTATATATGCTGCGCCCCCATTCTTGTATATATGCTGATCCCCAATCCTTGAATATATTCTGCTCCCCCATTCTTGTATATATGCTGCTCCCCCATCCTTGTATATGTTTCTCCCCCATCCTTGTATATATTCTGCTCCCCCATTCTTGCATATATGCTGCTCCGCCATCCTTGTATATATGTTGCTCCCCCATCCTTGTATATATGTTGCTCCCCCATCTTTGTATATATGCTGCTCCCCATCCTTGTATGTATTTTGCTCCCCCATCCATGTATATATGCTGCTCCCCCATCCTTGTATATATGCTGCTCCTCCATCCTTTTATATATGTTGCTCCCCCATCCTTGTATATATGTTGCTCCCCCATCCTTGTATATATGTTGCTCCACCATCCTTGTATATATGCTGCTCCCCATCCTTGTATATATTCTGCTCCCCCATCCTTGTATATGTTTCTCCCCCATCCTTGTATATATTCTGCTCCCTCATCCTTGTATATATGCTGCTCCCCCATCCTTGTATATATTCTGCTCCCCCATTCTTGTATATATGTTGCTCCCCCGTCCTTGTATATATGCTGCTCCCCCATTCTTGTATATATATTTCTCCCCCATCCTTGTAGATATGCTGCTCCCCCATCCTTGCATATATTCTGCTCCCCCATCCTTGAATATATGCTGCTCCCCCATCCTTGTATATATGTTGCTCCCCCATTCTTGTATATTTGCTGCTCCCCCATTCTTGTAGATATGTTGCTCCCCAATTCTTGTAGATATGTTGTCGTCTCCCATCCTCCATACTGGTACATGCCCACCCATGAATATACTCCCCTATCCTTGTATATATGTTTCTCACCCATGCTTGTATATATTCTGCTCCCCCATCCTTGTATATATGCAGCTCCCCCATTCTTGTAGATATTTTGCTCCCCCATCATTGTAGATATGCTGCTCCCCCATCCTTGTATATATGCTGCTCCCCCATCCTTGTATATATGCTGCACCCCCATCCTTGTATATATGCTGCTCCCCCATTCTTGTATATATGCTGCTCCCCCATCCTTGTATATATGCTGCTTCCCCATCCTTGTATATATGTTGTTCCCCCATCCTTGTAGATATGCTGCTCCCCCATTCTTGTATATATCCTGCTCCCCATCCTTGTATATATGCTGCTCCCCCATCCTTGTATATATGCTTCTCCCCCATCCTTGTATATATGCTGCTCCCCCATCCTTGTATATATGCTTCTCCCCCATCTGTTAGAACCTTGCTCTTAGGTTTTTTCCTTTGCTGGTCACATGACCTTGTTGGCCTATTTAATCCTGCTCCGCCCTTCTGGCTTTGCTGGACTTCATTGTATAACTACTTTCTAGCTAGCCTGTGCTCTGTATCTAACTCTGTTAGTTTGCTTGGTCTACTGACCTCTATGTTCTATATATTTTGTTTGTTCGTCTGTCTGCTACTATTTCTGTTAGGAGGTGTCCCATTTTCCTCCCAGTCCTTAGTACTTGTAGGGATTCCTTCCCCACATCTATAGGTCTCCGTACAGACTAGCTTAGGACTTTAGCAGGTCTGATCGCAGGATCAGGTTCCCTGTTACATCGTAGGGATTCAGCTGAGTTCTATCGTAGGGACAGATCTCCTCTCTTTCCTTAGCTCTGGTAGCAGAACATAACACCATCCTTTTATACATGCTGCTCCACCATTCTTGTATATATGTTTCTCCCCCATCCTGGTATATATGCTGCTCCCCTATCCTTGTATATATGTTGCTGCCCCATCCTTGCATATATGTTGCTCTCCATCCTTGTAAATATGTTGCTCTCCATTCTTGTATATATGTTGCTCCCCCATCCTTGTATATATGTTGCTCCCCCATCCTTGTATATATGCTGCTCCCCCATCATGGTATATATGCTCCTCCCCCATCCTTGTATATATATTGCTCCCCCATCCTTGTATATATGCTGCTCCCCCAATCTAGTATATATGCTGCTCCCCCATACTTGTATATATGCTGCTCCTCCATCCTTGTATGTATGCTGCTCCCCCATCCTTGTATATATGTTGCTTCCCCATCCTTGTATATATGCTGCTCCCCCATCCTTGTATATATTCTGCTCCCCCATCCTTGTATATATGTTTCTCCCCCATCCTTGTATATATGTTTCTCCCCCATCCTTGTATATATTCTGATCCCCATCCTTGTATGTATGCTGCTCCCCCATCCTCGTATATATTCTGCTCCCCCATCCTTGTATATATCCTGCTTCCCCATCCTTGTATATATTCTGCTCCCCCATCCTTGTATATATGCTGCTCCCCCATCCTAGTATATATTTTGCTCCCCTATCCTTGTATATATGCTGCTCCCCCATCCTTGTATATATGCTGCTCCCCAATCCTTGTAGATATGCTTCTCCCCCATTACTGTATACAGGGTGGTCCAAAAGTAGGTGGACAGAAAGTGTAATAAGGTTATGAAGGGGGAGATTTATCAAACATGGTGTAAAGTGAAACTGGCTCAATTGCCCTTAGCAATCAATCAGATTCCACTTTTCATTCATCATAAACTGTTGGGAAAATGAAAGGTGGAATCTGATTGGTTGCTAAGGGCAACTGAGCCAGTTTCACAGATCTAGTTTTCACAGATAGATCTCCCCTAAATCTGTTTTCTTTTTAGATAATTCAGATAACACATAATGGCAAATAATTTAAATACAGATTAAAGAAAATGTATTTTAACAGAGTATTGGAAATCTCAAAATGCTGAAACCGTTAGAGCAAATTAGGTTGAAACATTTGGTACTCAAGCCCCAAAGAGACAAACCATTTACCGCATTCGTGACAAATTCAATATCACTGGCTCAATCCTTAATGCTCCAAAAACTGGTCGACCCAAAACAGTCTGTACAGAAGATAATAAACAACTTGTTGCTGAAACATTTGTTAAGAGTCCAAAAAAGTCCACCAGAAGAGCCTCTTTGGAATTGGGAATTTCACGAGCTTCTATCATGCGAATCCTGAAATCTATTGGGTGGAAAGCTTATCGTCCACGTCTAATTCATGGTTTATTGGAGGATGATCCAGACAGGCGGCTGCAGTTTAGTGTATGATAAATCTCCCCCTTCATAACCTTATTACACTTTCTGTCCACCTACTTTTGTACCACCCTGTATATGTTTCTCCCCCATTCTTGCAGACATGCTGCTCCACCATCCTTGTATATATGCTGCTCCCCCATTCTTGTATATATTCTGCTCCCCCATTCGTGTATATATGCTGCTCCCCCATCCTTGTAAATATGTTTCTCCCCCATCCTTGTAGATATGCTGCTCCCCCATCCTGGTATATATGCTGCTCCCCCATCATTGTATATATGCTGCTTCCCTATCCTTGTATATATGCTGCTCCCCCATTCTTGTATGTATGCTGTTCCCCCATCCTTGTATATATGTAGCTCCCCCATCCTTGTAGATATGCTGCTCCCCCATCCTAGTATATATGCTGCTCCCCCATCCTGGTATATATGCTGCTCCACCATCCTTGTATATATGCTGCCCCCCATCCTTGTAGATATGCTGCCCCCCATCCTTGTAGATATGCTGTCGTCTCCCATCCTTCATCCTGGTACATGCCCACCCATAAATATGCTCCCCCATCCTTGTATATGTGCTGCTCCCCCATCCTTGTATATCATCCTTGTATATATGTTGCTCCCCCATTCTTGTATATATGCTGCTCCCCCATCCTTGTATATATGCTTCTCCCCCATTCTTGTATATATGCTGCTCCCCCATCCTTGTATATATGCTTCTCCCCCATTCTTGTATATACGCTGCTCCCCCATCATTGTATATATGCTGCTCCCTCATCCTTGTATATATGTTGCTCCCCCATCCTGGTATATATGCTGCTCCCCATCCTGGTATATATGTTGCTCCCCCATCCTTGTATATATGCTGCCCCTCATCCTTGTAGATATGCTGCTCCCCCATCCTTGTAGATATGTTGTCGTCTCCCATCCTTCATCCTGGTACATGCCCACCCATGAATATGCTCCCCCATCCTTGTGTATGTGCTGCTCCCCCATCCTTGTATATATGTTGCTCCCCCATTCTTGTATATATTCTGCTCCCCCATCCTTGTATATGTGCTGCTCCCTCATACTTGTATATATGTTGCTCCACCATTCTTGTATATATGCTGCTCCCCCATCCTTGTATATATTCTGCTCCCCCATTCTTGTATATATCCTTCTTCCCCCATCCTTGTATATATGTTTCTCCCCCATCCTTGTATATATGTTGCTCCCCCATCTTGGTATATATGCTGCTCCCCCATTCTTGTATATATCCTGCTCCCCCATCCTTGTATATATGCTGCTCCCCCATCCTTGTATATATGCTGCTCCCCCATCCTTGTATATATCCTGCTCCCCCATCCTTGTATATATGTTTCTCCCCCATCCTCGTATATATTCTGCTCCCCCATTCTTGTATATATCCTGCTCCCCCATCCTTGTATATATCCTGCTCCCCATCCTTGTATATATGTTTCTCCCCCATCCTTGTATATATGTTGCTCCCCCATCTTGGTATATATGCTGCTCCCCCATTCTTGTATATATCCTGCTCCCCCATCCTTGTATATATGCTGCTCCCCCATCCTTGTAAATATGCTGCTCCCCCATCCTTGTATATATCCTGCTCCCCCATCCTTGTATATATGTTTCTCCCCCATCCTCGTATATATTCTGCTCCCCCATTCTTGTATATATCCTGCTCCCCCATCCTTGTATATATCCTGCTCCCCCATCCTTGTATATATGTTTCTCCCCCATCCTCGTATATATTCTGCTCTCCCATCCTTGTATATATCCTGCTTCCCCATCCTTGTATATATTCTGCTCCCCCATCCTTGTATATATGCTGCTCCCCCATCCTAGTATATATTTTGCTCCCCTATCCTTGTATATATGCTGCTCCCCCATCCTTGTATATATGCTGCTCCCCCATCCTAGTAGATATGCTTCTCCCCCATTATTGTATACAGGGTGGTCCAAAAGTAGGTGGACAGAAAGTGTAATAAGGTTATGAAGGGGGAGATTTATCAAACATGGTGTAAAGTGAAACTGGCTCAATTGCCCTTAGCAATCAATCAGATTCCACTTTTCATTCATCATAAACTCTTGGGAAAATGAAAGGTGGAATCTGATTGGTTTCTAAGGGCAACTGAGCCAGTTTCACAGATCTAGTTTTCACAGATAGATCTCCCCTAAATCTGTTTTCTTTTTAGATAATTCAGATAACACATAATGGCAAATAATTTAAATACAGATTAAAGAAAATGTATTTTAACAGAGTATTGGAAATCTCAAAATGCTGAAACCGTTAGAGCAAATTAGGTTGAAACATTTGGTACTCAAGCCCCAAAGAGACAAACCATTTACCGCATTCGTGACAAATTCAATATCACTGGCTCAATCCTTAATGATCCAAAAACTTGTCGACCCAAAACAGTCTGTACAGAAGATAATAAACAACTTGTTGCTGAAACATTTGTTAAAAGTCCAAAAAAGTCCACCAGAAGAGCCTCTTTGGAATTGGGAATTTCACGAGCTTCTATCATGCGAATCCGGAAATCTATTGGGTGGAAAGCTTATCGTCCACGTCTAATTCATGGTTTATTGGAGGATGATCCAGACAGGCGGCTGCAGTTTAGTGTATGATAAATCTCCTCCTTCATAACCTTATTACACATTCTGTCCACCTACTTTTGGACCACCCTGTATATGTTTCTCCCCCATCCTTGTAGACATGCTGCTCCCCCATCCTTGTAGATATGCTGCTCCCCCATCCTGGTATATATGCTGCTCCCCATCATTGTATATATGCTGCTCCCCTATCCTTGTATATATGCTGCTCCCCCATCCTTGTATATATGCTGCTCCCCCATACTTGTATGTATGCTGTTCCCCCATCCTTGTATATATGTAGCTCCCTCATCCTTGTAGATATGCTGCTCCCCCATCCTTGTATATATGCTGCTCCCCCATCCTGGTATATATGCTGCTCCACCATCCTTGTATATATGCTGCCCCCCATCCTTGTAGATATGCTGCCCCCCATCATTGTAGATATGCTGTCGTGTCCCATCCTTCATCCTGGTACATGCCCACCCATGAATATGCTCCCCCATCCTTGTATATGTGCTGCTCCCCCATCCTTGTATATCATCCTTGTATATATGTTGCTCCCCCATTCTTGTATATATGCTGCTCCCTCATCCTTGTATATATGCTGCTCCCCCATCCTTGTATATATGCTTCTCCCCCATTCTTGTATATATGCTGCTCCCCCATTCGTGTAGATATGCTGCTCCCCCATCCTTGTATATATGTTTCTCCCCCATTCTTGTATATATGTTGCTCCCCCATCATTGTATATATGCTGCTCCCTCATCCTTGTATATATGTTGCTCCCCCATCCTTGTATATATGCTGCTCCCCCATCCTGGTATATATGTTTCTCCCCCATCTTTGTATATATGCTGCCCCCCATCCTTGTAGATATGCTGCTCCCCCATCCTTGTAGATATGCTGCCCCCCATCCTTGTAGATATGTTGTCGTCTCCCATGCTTCATCCTGGTACATGCCCACCCATGAATATGCTCCCCCATCCTTGTATATGTGCTGCTCCCCCATTCTTGTATATATGCTGCTCCCCCATCCTTGTATATATTCTGCTCCCCCATTCTTGTATATATCCTGCTCCCCCATCCTTGTATATATCCTGCTCCCCCATCCTTGTATATATGTTTCTCCCCCATCCTTGTATATATGTTGCTCCCCCATCTTGGTATATATGCTCCTCCCCCATTCTTGTATATATCCTGCTCCCCCATCCTTGTATATATGCTGCTCCCCCATCCTTGTATATATGCTGCTCCCCCATCCTTGTATATATCCTGCTCTCCCATCCTTGTATATATGCTGCTCCCCCATCCTTGTAAATATGCTGCTCCCCATTCTTGTATATATGCTGCTCCCCCATTCTTGTATATATCCTGCTCCCCCATCCTTGTATATATGCTGCTCCCCCATCCTTGTATATATGCTGCTCCCCCATTCTTGTATATATCCTGCTCCCCCATCCTTGTATATATGCTGCTCCCCCATCATTGTATATATGCTGCTTCCCCATCCTTGTATATATGCTGCTCCCCCATCCTTGTATATATGCTGCTCCCCCATTCTTGTATATATCCTGCTCCCCCATCCTTGTATATATGCTGCTCCCCCATCATTGTATATATGCTGCTTCCCCATCCTTCTATATATTCTGCTCAACCATCCTTGTATATATGCTGCTCCCCCATCCTTGTAGATATGCTGCTCCCCCATCCTTGTATATATCCTGCTCCCCCATCCTTGTATATATGCTGCTCCCCCATCCTTGTATATATGCTGCTCCCCCATCCTTGTTTATATCCTGCTCCCCCATCCTTGTATATATCCTGCTCCCCCATCCTTGTGACGCGCCCCTGGGCCTGTGTCGCGCTGCGTTGCGCACGCGGGAGCTTACCCGGAGCCGGATCTGTTGAGGGTTGTAGTCTCGTGGCGGTGATCCGGTCCGTGCCCAGGGAGTCAGACTAAGTGGCGCTGTTTTAGCGGTAGATGTTGGACGACTACGCCACCCGTTGAGTGCAGCCAGGGAGCTGCTGCTGCAGGGCAGACCGCTGAGGCCGGTGGTAGGATTGTGCAGCGTGATAGTATAACCCCCAACGGGAGGGGTGTGGCCTCAGGGCAGCCGACGTGGATGATGGGGGTAGCAGGAACCACTCGGAGACGGTACTGTGTAGTTCAGGGTCTTTACTGGTGACAAAGACCCTCCCGGAGTACTGGCTAGCGATTGGGGCCTGGTCAGTCCTTGAGCAGATGGGATCTCCCCTGGCCAGGCGGAGTTGTAGGCCTCCCAAACTAACGATACTCTTCTGGCTACCTTGCTAGAGGCGGGTATAAGTAGCCCACGTCCCTGAGTGTACCGTGTGGTGCTCACCCGTATGGCCGGTGACTCGGGGCCTTCGGGTTTCTGGGCCAGAGGACCTGCAATCCCCTGCCGGTCGGTTTCTGCTGCTGGATAGGAGTTAGTCCCCACAGCCTCGGACTCCGGGTCCGGTGATAACTTCTCAGTCAGGGCGAGCTCTGCAGCTGCCAGCCCCTGACTCCTTGTAACACTGCTCCCACAGAGCTCCTGTTGTTTCTTCCTATATTTGCTTCTTTTCTCTGCTTCTTCTCTACTCACTCACCCTGCCTCAGCCCTAGGTTTATATAGGGGAAGTTCTTCCCCTCCCAGGACTGGGCAGGAGGTGTGGCATGCATAGGATCCCTGACCAAGAGACCTCCCACCTGCTCTCAGACATAACATTGCTGTTACTGTGGAAAACCAGACCCCTGGGGTGCCACATTCCCCCCTAGTGAAATTTAGTACTCCGGGACTAAACATATTTTAGAAAAACATAACAAGATATAACAATAACAATAAAGAAACACATAAAGGTGGTCACGGCATGTCCGTAACCGGGTGCAGTCTTTGAAGAAAGCAAGGTGTCCATTTCACCAAAACAGGGAGACGTAACCAGGTAGGGGTCTGTCCTGCCCCGAGTCCTTAACAGTCTTTAGTCCGTCCTGGGTTACGCTCCAACTATGTACAAAGGATTCCCGGTAAATCCACCAAGGACTCCTAAAAATAACTAGAAACACATAATTATACACAAGCAACAATAAACAGGTAACCACAAATAAAACAATTTATACACTTCAAATCCTCCAACGTGCGGGTAACTGGCCCCTAGTGGCCCTAGTGGACCTACGGAGCTGACTGTCTGGCCCTGAACTACAGGGTGTAGGAGCTGTTAAGGGTAAACTGGGCAGCGGTCTACGGGCCCTTTGGCTCACTAGGGATATGGCAGGCTCACTGCAAGCAGAGGGTTGATCCTCCTGGTCTGCTGGTGTGGGGTCTTCTGCCTCCTGGACCGGCTGTTCTTCCAGCTCTACCTGTTGCTCCGTAGGTGCTTGGGATGCTGGTTGGAGGAAGGTGAGTATGGGTACCACAACTGCACCATTGACTTGAGTCCAAGACTGAGGGAAGTCTCCGAGCACAGTACTAACCATATCTTCCCTTTCCTCTACGGGTCGATGGTCTTCTTGTTCCTCTTCAGGGTTCCGTAGCTGTTCAGGACACTTCTTCAGGTGATCCCGGGATACAATGGCTGTGGTCTCCCCTCCGTCTTTATTGATGGTACAGACCTTCGGGTTGTCGTGGCTTGAGGGCAGTACGGTGTACGGGTCCTTCTCCCACTGGTCGTCCAACTTGTGGAGCCGTCTTTTTCTCTTCAAGACCTGCTCTCCGGGTACCAGGGGAACAGCGGGAGCATACTGGTTGTAAGTTTTCTCTTGTCTTTCCCTAGCCTGACAGAGACTTTGCTCCACGCTCTCCTGTACTCTCCGGTACTGCTGCTGCCTCTCTGTGTCCCAGTCTGCTTCTGGTGAAGTGTCCTCGGGTGTCAGGACTCCCATTTCCAGGTCAACAGGTAACTTACCAGGTCTCGCCCTCATTAGGTAAGCCGGGGTACAGTTGGTGGAACCTACCGGGATGTGGTTGTATAGGTCCACCAGATCGGGCAGCTTCTCAGGCCACAGACTGCGTTCTTCCAGGGGCAACGTTTTCAGAAGATCCATTACCACCTGGTTCATTTTCTCACAAAGTCCATTAGTTTGCGGATGATAGGGTGTCGTCCTTATCTTCCGGCAGCCATACAGAGTGCAGAATTCTTGGAAGACCTCCGCTTCAAAGGCAGGTCCCTGGTCTGTCAACACTTGGTCCGGGTACCCGTGTGGACGGCAGAAATGCTGCTGGAAGGCTCTAGCTGCTGTTCGAGCTGTTAAGTCCTTGACGGGGACGACAACCAAGAACCGGGAGTAGTGATCCACGATGGTTAGTGCGTAGACGTAGCCACTTCTGCTTGGGGTCAGTTTTACATGATCCAAGGCTACCAGTTCCAACGGCTGCCGGGTGACGATGGACTGCAGGGGAGTCTTCTGGCTGGCACGGTCCTTCCTTCTTAGGTTGCACGGGCCACAGTCTCTGCACCACCTCTCGATGGTTCCCCTCATGCCTACCCAGTGGAACCGCCTGCGCAGCAGGAACTCCAGCTTCTTCCATCCGAAGTGTCCAGCCCCGTCGTGGTATGCCTCCATCACCATGGCTGCGTCTCTTCGTGGCACCACTACTTGCCAGATTAGTTCATGCATCCGGGAGTTAACCATTCTGCGGCACAACTTCCCCTTGTAAAGGAACAGTCGACTCTTCTCAGCCCACAGTTGCTTGGCTTCCTCCGGAGCGTCTGGGTCAAGGCGAGCCTCTGGCCGAGTCAGCATCTCCTTCACCAGTCGGACGGCAGGGTCACTGTCTTGCGTTTCCTCCCAGTTGTAGTGAGGCAAGGGGTTAAACGTAGCGGCTTGCTTACTCCTTACCCGATGGGAATACTGGATAGTCCCATGCCGGTGGAACGCGGGGAGTTCGACTCCTTCCAGTCCCTCTGGATCTTCTCCTACGTCCGGTAGGTTTGGCATCCTGGACAGGGCGTCCGCGTTGATATTGGAGCGTCCTGCCCGGTATTTGATAGTGAACTCGTAGTTGGACAGGCGGGCCATCCATCTCTGCTCTAGGGCACCGAGTCTTGCCGTGTCCAGGTGTGTCAACGGGTTGTTATCCGTGTACACGACGAACCGGGAAGAAGCGAGGTAGTGCTTAAAGCGTTCGGTGACTGCCCACACCACTGCCAGGAACTCTAGCTTAAATGAGCTGTAGTTCTCAGGGTTTCTCTCGGTGGGTCGCAGTTTTCGGCTGGCGTAAGCGATTACTCGTTCTTTCCCCTGCTGGATCTGGGACAGCACGGCTCCTAGTCCGATGTTACTTGCGTCGGTGTAGAGGATAAAGGGCTGGCTGTAATCCGGGTACGCCAGGATTTCATCCCCCGTGAGGGCCATCTTCAGCTGGCGGAAGGACTCCTCTTCCAACTTCTCCCATCTGAAGGGCGGCTTCTGGTTCTTGGCCTTCCGGGACTGGCCTATCAGGAGGTCCTGCATAGGAGCTGCCTTTTTGGTGAAACCGGGGATGAACCTGCGGTAGTAGCCTACCAACCCGAGGAACTGCCGCACTTCCTTTACACTGGAGGGACTTGGCCATTCCTTAATTGCGGTGATCTTATCAGGGTCGGGAGCCACTCCGTCAGCGCTCACCACGTGTCCCAGGTACTGCACCTTTGGTTTCAGGAGGTGACACTTGGAGGGTTTCACCTTTAGGCCGTAGCTTGCCAGAGCTTCGAACACTTCCGCCAGGTGTTTCAGGTGGTCCTCATAAGTCTTAGAATATACGATGACATCGTCCAGGTACAACAGGACCGTCTCGAAGTTTCTATGGCCCAGACAGCACTCCATTAATCGTTGGAAGGTTCCTGGTGCGTTGCAGAGTCGGAACGGCATGCAGGTAAACTCGCTAAGTCCCATCGGGGTGGTGAATGCGGTCTTCTCCCGGTCCGCCTCTGCTACAGGAACCTGCCAGTACCCACTAGTGAGATCCAAGGTAGAGAAGAAGTTAGCAGATCTTAAAGCAGCCAAAGACTCCTCTATCCTTGGTAAGAGGTACGCATCCTTGTGTGTGATACGGTTGATTTTCCGATAATCTACACACATCCTCATGGTGTTGTCTTTCTTTTTGACTAAGACTAGTGGAGCTGCCCAGGGGCTACAGCTATCCCTGATCACCCCAGCCTCCTTCATGTCTCTAAGCATCCCCTTGGCGTGTTGGTAGTGTGCAGGGGGTACGGGTCGATACCTCTCTTTTATGGGAGGATGGTCTCCCGTGGGGATGTGGTGTTCTACCCCCTTGACTCGCCCGAAGTCTAACGGGTGTTTACTAAACACTCTCTCGTACTCTTGAACCACCCGATAGACTCCCTGTTTCTGATGTGAGGGAGTGGAGTCAGTACCCAAATGTAGTTGCTGACACCAGTCCTCCATTGTTTTCTTAGAGCCGTTACCTTCCTCCGGGTGAGATGGAGGCAAGGGTTCCACAGATTTTATAGTATTTTGGTTAATGGTATATAATTTGGCTAGCGTGGCATACCGGGGCAGGTACACTTCCCTCTTCCCGATATTGATTATGCGAACGGGCACCGTCCCATGGCGTACATTAACCACCCCCCGTGCTGTCAAGATGGTGGGCCTACTGTCTGAGTAAACTGGTTCTACCATTGCCTGGTAATCTCTACCTCTCAGACCAATAGCTGCCCGGCACCAAATCATCATTTCACTTTTTGTGGGCATGGCAATAGGGAAAGGGTCACACATTCTCACACTACCAATCTCACCGCCGGAGAGTTCCACCTGTTGCCGTCGCATCAGTGCCCGGATCTCTTTTTGGAGCACTCGCTGCTCGCCGGAGCTGGCGTTCTTGGCAACCTGCTGTAAAAGGAAAATCACCTCTGCAAGACAATTTTCCATTACATTAGTTCCTAGAGTTATCTTTGGGTGACTCTCGTGTTTGTCAATGTCTACAATGATCAGTCCCTGTGCTGCCAGTTCAACTCTACCAATTTTAATGGTCACCTCTTTAAATCCGATCTGTGGCACGGGCTGACCATTGCTGGCGATGATACTCAAGTCGTCGTCAGGGTAGCGGGTAATATCCGAGTCATTCCAGTACTGCTTGAAGAGCACGTACGGGATGGTGGTGACCTGTGACCAAGGTGTCCAGTAGGGCACTCATAGGAATGCCATCCAGTACCACAGGCAAGACTGGACGTCCTCCCACATATTTGTCGCGCCAGTTCGATGGGCCTGATGATCTTTTTCCTAGGGGTTGGCCCTCTACCCTAGGTTGTGCCAGTTTAAAGGACAGTACCTTGCCATATGTCCGGGTTGATTACAGCGGCGGCAGATGGGTCGTCCGTCCTCGTTGTATCGGTCGCTGGGTCATCCTCTGGCCGGTGGGGTCCTCCTTGGTCGACGCCACAGGATGTCCTCCGGTCCGGATGCCAGCTGGATCTTCCCTGGAGTGGAAACCTGTAAAGACTGCACAGTTCGGGTTAGCGCAGCAACGCTTTTAGCTAGCTCTTGGACCTGATGGTGCAGGTCTGGAGCCGAGTCATTGTTCAAAGCCTGCGCATCAGCTCCCACAGGCCCTGCCGACAAGGGCGCCGCCTCCTGGTGGTAGGTGGTAGTGGGGCGTCTGTGGGTCACAACGCCACCTGGTGCCGGTTCTCGGAGCACCCGGATGGCTCTGTCCTTGAACTGTGCAAATCCCAGATGAGGGTCCTGTAAGGCCATTGCCCGCAACTGGGTTCGGTGGGCATTGCAATATAAACCCTCTATAAATTGTTCAGTTAACAGCCTGTCCTCGTCTCCCACGCCGTCAGGGTCGGTCTGCTTAATGGCTCTCAGGGCCTCTTGTAGGTTCAGGGCATAGTCCCTTATACTCTCATGTGCCCGCTGTTTGCACCCGTAGAATCTAAGCTTGATCTCGGCTGAGGTACGGGTATCAAAGGTGTCCCTCAGCCGGGTTAGTATCCCTGCGACAGTCCTCCCCCCAGGTGGCCAGGACTTTACCTCCCTTTTGGCTGCCCCGGTTAATTGGGCCACCAGGATGCTTACTTTTTGCTCTTCTGTGAGGGGGTACACCTGGAAGAGGCTATCCAGTTTTTCTCTAAAGTCCTGCAGGGTATGTGACTCCCCTGAGTACTGGGGTAGCCAGGCTGCCCCCGGGATATAGGGCATGGTGAAAGGCATGATCGCAACAGCGGTGGCGCTGGCGGGGGTTGGAGCGGTGAAGCTCTCCTCCGTATCCGACATCCTTCTCCCCCCTAGTGGACCGTGGCCTACCTTGCGATGATCCTCTTCCGTAGGCCGCGGCTCCGCAGTAGATCGTCAGGGTTGAGGACCTTCCGTCGCGCTCCTGTGACGTCGGCGTCTGCTGGGCTCCTTCCAGGACCTTACGCAACGTCCGGACGTGAGGCGGGGCTTCAGTTCTCGCGCGTTTTCGGAGTCCACGCCCCTCTTCTTCCCGCGCGGAGTCCTCAAGATGGCGTCCAATGGCGGGAAAACTCCACGGATGGCGGGAAGAAGGCCGAAGATGGCGCCGGATGGCGGGAAAACTCCACCGATGGCGGGAAGAAAGCGGAAGATGGCGCCGGATGGCGGGAATCTTCACCACGGGTAAGTTTTCACAGTCTTTTTCAGGCACGCAGTACCCGGTGGTTGCGGGCACGAAATCCTGCCGACTACGCCAAAAGTTGACGCGCCCCTGGGCCTGTGTCGCGCTGCGTTGCGCACGCGGGAGCTTACCCGGAGCCGGATCTGTTGAGGGTTGTAGTCTCGTGGCGGTGATCCGGTCCGTGCCCAGGGAGTCAGACTAAGTGGCGCTGTTTTAGCTGTAGATGTTGGACGACTACGCCACCCGTTGAGTGCAGCCAGGGAGCTGCTGCTGCAGGGCAGACCGCTGAGGCCAGTGGTAGGATTGTGCAGCGTGATAGTATAACCCCCAACGGGAGGGGTATGGCCTCAGGGCAGCCGACGTGGATGATGGGGGTAGCAGGAACCACTCGGAGACGGTACTGTGTAGTTCAGGGTCTTTACTGGTGACAAAGATAGACCCTCCCGGAGTACTGGCTAGCGATTGGGGCCTGGTCAGTCCTTGAGCAGATGGGATCTCCCCTGGCCAGGCGGAGTTGTAGGCCTCCCAAACTAACGATACTCTTCTGGCTACCTTGCTAGAGGCGGGTATAAGTAGCCCACGTCCCTGAGTGTACCGTGTGGTGCTCACCCGTATGGCCGGTGACTCGGGGCCTTCGGGTTTCTGGGCCAGAGGACCTGCAATCCCCTGCCGGTCGGTTTCTGCTGCTGGATAGGAGTTAGTCCCCACAGCCTCGGACTCCGGGTCCGGTGATAACTTCTCAGTCAGGGCGAGCTCTGCAGCTGCCAGCCCCTGACTCTTTGTAACACTGCTCCCACAGAGCTCCTGTTGTTTCTTCCTATATTTGCTTCTTTTCTCTGCTTCTTCTCTACTCACTCACCCTGCCTCAGCCCTAGGTTTATATAGGGGAAGTTCTTCCCCTCCCAGGACTGGGCAGGAGGTGTGGCATGCATAGGATCCCTGACCAAGAGACCTCCCACCTGCTCTCAGACATAACATTGCTGTTACTGTGGAAAACCAGACCCCTGGGGTGCCACACTTGTATATATGCTGCTCCCCCATCCTTGTATATATGCTGCTCCCCCATCCTTGTTTATATCCTGCTCCCCCATCCTTGTATATATGCTGCTCCCCCATCCTTGTATATATGCTGCTCCCCCATTCTTGTATATATGCTGCTCCCCCATTCTTGTATATATCCTGCTCCCCCATCCTTGTATATATGCTGCTCCCCCATCCTTGTATATATGCTGCTCCCCCATTCTTGTATATATCCTGCTCCCCCATCCTTGTATATATGCTGCTCCCCCATCATTGTATATATGCTGCTTCCCCATCCTTGTATATATGCTGCTCCCCCATCCTTGTATATATGCTGCTCCCCCATTCTTGTATATATCCTGCTCCCCCATCCTTGTATATATGCTGCTCCCCCATCATTGTATATATGTTGCTTCCCCATCCTTGTATATATTCTGCTCAACCATCCTTGTATATATGCTGCCCCCCATCCTTGTAGATATGCTGCTCCCCCATCCTTGTAGATATGCTGCTCCCCCATCCTTGTAGATATGTTGTCGTCTCCCTTCCTTCATCCGGGTACATGCCCACCCATGAATATGCTCCCCCATCCTTGTAGATATGCTGCTCCCCCATCCTTGTAGATATGTTGTCGTCTCCCATCCTTCATCCTGGAACATGCCCACCCATGAATATGCTCCCCCATCCTTGTATTTGCGCTGCTGTTCATCGCATAGTAAAAACAGATAAACATTATAAACTCTCCTATTCACCTTCCTTCCTCTCCCGCGCCGCGTCCTCTCCTGTAGCCGGCAGCTGATTTCAGCGTCCTCTCCTGTAGCCGGCATGACGCCACTGCCATGCGCCCAGTCGCTTGTACGCTGACGCCGCCTGCTGACAGAGTGTATGGCCGCGCACGGGTTTGGCAAGTTCGTGCGCTGCAATACACTTCATCTAGATGTGTGTCAGAGAACGCACATCTAGCTGAAGTCGGGGGGCTCCAAGTAATTACCCGCCAGGCCCGGTCCTAGTGAGGCGATGGCGCGCGTGCCCTTTAGGGAGGGATCTGCGTGCCCTCTCTGGCACGCGTGCCATAGGTTCGCCAGCACTGTCCTAGGTCATAGCACAAAGGCTCAGCAGATGGATAGTACCCAGCGCCCAGGACATAAGATATTTTAGGAATCATTCTGAATTATTAGAAAACTTACAGTGTAAAATCATAATCTTCTTAAAGGGATTTACTGCTGCAATTAAAAAATATAAGTCACATGCAGATCTCCACTGGGAATTTAAAGGGGTTGTCCACTACTCGGACAACCTCTTCTCAATCCCTATGTGTCCCCCAGTAAAATAATAACACTCACTTCCAGTGCCGGCGCTGTTCCAGCGGTGTAGGCACTGGTTCTCCCGGGGCTTGTGTGACATTGTTATATCACGCAATCCCTGCAGCCAATCAGCGCTGGCTTCACTTTTCCCTCCTTCATACAAATCAAGACATTCGGAGTAAGTGAGAGTTGCTGATGCTCTTTCACTTCCCCTGGATGTCAATTCTATCCATAGCAGAGGAAAGTGAAGCCACCGCTGATTGGCCGAAGGGATCGCATGGAGCACTGGAAGGGACACCGTAGGAACGGTGCCGGTGGTAAGTATAAGTTTTGTTATTTTAACTGAGTGTAAACATAGGAATTCAAAAGGGGTTACCAAGTAGCTAACTTAGCAAAGTAGGTAACTTCTCCACAAAGAGAAAATGTATCCCTTGGATCCCCTGTCAGAGGTCACTCACCCATACAAGCAAGTTCTCTCCTGTCTTGCACTGATGAGGGACAAACATCCTTAAACACGTGTCCTGAAAATGGAGTTTCTGGTTTGGCCTTTTTATCCTAAGTCATGTGACAATACCCTTTAAAGAATCAATATTGACTTTTGAAATTAATACTTACAATAGGTGGCGCTAGTGTCATGGGTATGTCAAATGTAACAGACAGTTGCCCTGCAGTTGGTTGCAGAAGATCTCTTCGTTTGGCAATACAGACACCTTCTTAGCTGTTTCCCTCTAGGACCCATCGGCTACCTCCCACCAGCTAATTGACACCCTGGCCTGGGTGTTTAAATAGTTTCACTTTGCAGCAGGGAGGGTCCGGTGATAGTCACGTTTCCTTGTGAATGCTTGGAGCTCTCAGACTGCTAACTTCCTCTGTGGTGGTAGGAGGACTCCTGGAGTTATCTCTACGAAGTCGGCTAAAGCTAAGCTACTTTCCCCCGTGTCTGTCTACCTTGTAGTCTTTATGAGGCAAAGTAATTTGACCATATAGGTCACATTTTAGAAAAACAGAGTCTGTTCAACGTCTCAAATAATGATTCATATAAAGAGAATGACGTACAAGAACATAGTAATATTAAAAATACAAAGTTTATTATTATCCAAAGTTAAAAAAATGACTTACATATAAACCATAATGGCGCAGATACATTAGTGGTGGGCAAAAAGACAAAGTACTCTAGGACTGATCCAACACATGATATAGATTAGTAATAAAGAGAACATTAGAGTAAGATATATATAATCCAACACATGATGTAGATTGATAATCAAAAAGTCGGTGAAATGAGACGGATAGTCCTCCAAATTGTATGATGGCCTCTACATAGCATTCCAAATAGCATGATGGCCTTCAAATAGTATGACGGCCCCCGCATAGCCCTCCAGATAGTATGACCGCCCCCACATAGCCCTCCAAATAGTATGTCGGCCCCCATATAGCCCTCCAAATAGTATGATGGTCCCCACATAGCCCTCCAAATAGTATGATGGCCCCCACCTAGCCCTCCAAATAGTATGATGGCCCACAAACAGTATGATTACCCAAGATCCCTCAGATTCATGGGCCTCATAGCAGCCATATGTTTATCTGCTGTTAGCGGTATGCCACTGCGTCATGACCGTATCACATGTGACTGCTGCAGCCAATCAGTTGACTGATCAGCTCATACCATGTACACTAGGATTAGACAGCACCTGGCACAGCTGTGATGGATTTGTTTGGGCATATCAGGTGTACACATAGTGAGGCCAATATTATTCACTAGGTCAGATGTTGAAGCAGGGTAAGACATGGTTCCAGAGGCAACTGAGATGAGGATAGAGAAGCCATGCTCTCCTCTATCGTAGCCACCTCAGAGCTGGACCGGGACCGCTCCCTGCACATAGCCCCGGGTGTCAGCTGTGACAATCAGCTGACACCCGGCGGCGATCGCGCCCGCACAGCCTGTGTACGGGCGAAATCGCCAGGGCGTATTAATACGTATCTGGTCCATAAGTCCCAGGGCACAGATACGTACTAATACGCCCTATGTCATAAAGGGGTTAATGTCCATTAAAAAGGCACATATAGAAGTCCTTATATTTAAAGGGGTTGTCCACTAGTTTTGTAGGATAGGGCATCAATGTAAAAGTAGTGGACAACTTCTTAAGTAGTATAAATCCAACTCATTAAGTGGATTCTTTCAGATGAGGTAGTAGAAGTTGGGACAGGACCCTCTAGGACCTGGTAATAGGTGGTCCTTTGTCTGTAGTGTCAAATAGGCAAAAACATAGTGTGAACAGATTATTCAGATAAGGAGCAATGTCTGGTAAGACACTAATGTCAGGGCAGGGCCCCCAGAGAGGTTAGCGGGGGGAACACATAGTTTTACAGGCCCAGTAGAATATTTGTTCTGGAGGTAAGAATTTTGGCTATACTTTGGCTGCATTTGTGCTCCCCTTTCCGTTCTTCTTTCTCCTCCTACTCTTTTCGGCAATGGTACTTATCATTTCAGAGTCACTGTTGTCTCAGCTGTGATCCTCTACCAGCAAGTTATAGAAGATTCTGTTGTTTGCGCAGGAAGATGCATCTTTATCCTGATGGGAGAACTAATGCTAGCGCGGGAATATTTCTGCATAAAAGGCCCAGTTTCACCAAAGTCCGGGGTAGTCCATGCACAGCAAGTCACCAGCGTTGGCCACCCACCCTCTTTTTGTTGCGATGCCTATCAGTTGGCTAAGGCTGGGAGGACTAGGTCCATTTTTGATAGTCACAGTTGATTATTTATTTGATTACTGACTGATTAATTTATTCCATGGTTTTTAATATTTATTGACTTATTAATTTATGTTTTAAGTAACCTATTCTTTATCCAAACTAACCTTGTCTAGTCTTTTTTTATTAATAGGTTAAAGGGAATCTGTCACCAGGTTTTTGTTACTGAATCTGAGAGCAGCATAATGTAGAGGCTCTGATTGCAGTGATGTGTCACTTATTGGGCTGCTTGCTGTAGTTTTGATAAAATCACTGTTTTTTAACAGGAAATTATCACTAGACGACTACTAATCCTGCTGCCAGGTAGTCCTCCATATTCATGAACTCTATATAACCTCGCCCCCCATCACTGATTGGCAGCTATGCCTATGCACAGTGTACACAGAAATGTGCCAATCAGTGATGTGGGCAGGGTTATACAGAGCTCTGCATTTTTAGATCTGCTGCAGGGAAAACTGTGATTTAATAAAAACTGCAGCAAGAAGCCCATTAAGTGATATATCACTGGAATCAGGGTCTCAGCCCCTACATCATGCTGCTCTCAGATGGGGCAGCAAAAACCCAGTGACACATTCACTTTAAGTTAATTGGTTGTATTTTTGTTGGTTCTTGGGAGGGTGCAACCTAAATAAAGACCAGAGTGGCAGCCAAAAATGCACAGTTACAATATTGTCAACAAGAAAAACAAAGGATCGGACATCCAAATATACAGTGATATGAAAAAGTTTGGGCACCCCTATTAATCTTAAGCTTAATGTTTTATAAAAATTGGTGTTTTTGCAACAGCTATTTCAGTTTGATATATGTAATAACTGTTGGACACAATAATGTTTCTGCCTTGAAATGAGGTTTATTGTACTAACAGAAAACGTGCAATCTGCATTCAAACAAAATTTGACAGGTGCATAAGTATGGGCACCCTTATCATTTTCTTGTTTTAAATACTCCTACCTACTTTTTACTGACTTACTAAAGCACTTTTTTGGGTCTTGTAACCTCATTGAGCTTTGAACTTCATAGCCAGGTGTATGCAATCATGAGAAAAGCTACTTAAAGTGGCCACTTGCAAGTTGTTCTCCTGTTTGAATCTCCTCTGAAGAGTGGCATCATGGGCTCCTCAAAACAACTGTCAAATGATCTGAAAACAAAGATTATTCAACATAGTTGTTCAGGGGAAGGATACAAAAAGCTGTCTCAGAGATTTAACCTGTCAGTTTCCACTGTGAGGAACATAGTAAGGAAATGGAAGAACACAGGGACAGTTCTTGTTAAGGCCAGAAGTGGCAGGCCAAGAAAAACATCAGAAAGGCAGAGAAGAAGAATGGTGAGATCAGTCAAGGACAATCCTCAGACCACCTCCAGAGAGCTGCAGCATCAACTTGCTGCAGATGGTGTCACTGTGCATCGGTCAACTATACAACGCACTTTGCACATGGAGAAGCTGTATGGGAGAGTGATGCGAAAGAAGCCGTTTCTCCAAGCACGCCACAAACAGAGTCGGCTGAGGTATGCAAAAGCACATTTGGAGAAGCTAATTTCTTTTTGGAAGAAGGTCCTGTGGACTGATGAAACCAAGATTGAGTTGTTTGGTCATACAAAAAGGCGTTATGCATGGCGGCAAAAAAACACAGCATTCCAAGAAAAACACTTGCTACCCACAGTAAAATTTGGTGGAGGTTCCATCATGCTTTGGGGCTGTGTGGCCAATGCCGGCACCGGGAATCTTGTTAAAGTTGAGGGACGCATGGATTCCACTCAGTATCAGCAGATTCTGGACAATAATATTCAAGAATTAGTGACAAAGTTGAAGTTACGCAGGGGATGGATCTTTCAGCAAGACAATGATCCAAAGCACCGCTCCAAATCTACTCAGGCATTCATGCAGAGGAACAATTACAATGATCTGGAATGGCCATCCCAGTCCCCAGACCTGAATATCATTGAACATCTGTGGGATCATTTGAAGAGGGCTGTCCATGCTCGGCGACCATCAAACTTAACTGAACTGGAATTGTTTTGTAAAGAGGAATGGTCAAAAATACCTTCATCCAGGATCCAGGAAATCATTAAAAGCTACAGGAAGCGCCTAGAGGCTGTTATTCTTGCAAAAGGAGGATCTACTAAATATTAATGTCACTTTTCTGGTGAGGTGCCCATACTTATGCACCTGTCAAATTTTGTTTGAATGCAGATTGCACATTTTCTGTTAGTACAATAAACCTCATTTCAAGGCAGAAACATTACTGTGTCCAACAGTTATTACATATATCAAACTGAAATAGCTGTTGCAAAAACACCAATTTTTATAAAACATTAAGCTTAAGATAAATAGGGGTGCCCAAACTTTTTCATATAACTGTATAATAGGATATCTTTATTGTCAACGCTATCAAGAGGAAAGCAGAACAAATCCACAGATCACAAAAATCTAAAAAACACATCAACGTGTGCAAAATGACCAATCCATGTTCCAAGTCATGGACGGAAAGGGCAACCCACCCCATACTCCAAATAAGAGCAGGGGTTCCCAGGAAACATACAAGGATAGTAAAAAATACTCAATAAGTAGAAAAGACTCAATGTAACAGAGGAAATATGGAAGGAAAAAAATTATTAAATTGCAGAAAATGGCTTTGATAAAGTATTCATACCCTGTGAACTTTTCCATATTTTTCCATGTTACATCCACAAACTTAAATGTATTTTATTGGGATTTTATGTGATACAACAACACAAAGTACCAAGTATTTGTGAAGTGTAATGGAAATGATACATGGGTTTCTAAATATTTTAAAAATATCATCCCTAGTAACCATGATATATGAGAAATAGTATTATAACATGAAAGATAAAAGTAATGATTTTTTTAAATATATGGAAACCCTAGAATTACATTGGTAATGGGAAGAGCTATTATGAAATAAAAAAAAAAACAGCACTAGAAGCCGCCATGAAGTTCTGTGCCGTTCCTCTGGACCCTAAACTGTCACCCATGATGCCCACATCAGTGTATCGGGCAGAGCGGGCCACGAGCCGCTGCCTGCACACGACCAACTGCCGTTTACTTTCAACTGTCGGCTGAAGAGATCGGACGGAAGTCTACAGACTGGAAGATATTACTGCAAATGGCGTCTACTGGACACAGAGAAAGCGAGAAGCAGAGAGAAGACAAGAGGAAGAGAGAAGAGGACAGTGATACTTCTGGATTCAAGAATATCACAAAGAAGAGGAGAGGGGCCAAAGGCAATGGACTGGAGGATGAACAGCCAACACCTGGATGCAGCAGGGACCCCGGAACATCCAGCCCCTACCCCAGGCTTAACATCAGCAATTTTACCATCCATGATATCTTGGGTATGGGCAGTTTTGGCCAAGTAAGTTTTTATATATTTTTCTTCATCACCTATACTTGCCATGTTATCTCCATCTGTTGTTTTCTGCAGCAGGGTCGGCATCACCAGCCGGCACACCCGGGAAAGCGCCAGGGCCCTGAGGAAGCGGGGGAGCACACTCACCGTCAGGATACTGGCACACTGTGAGACCTGTGGGGCTGGATGGCAAATTTTGGCCTAGGGGGCAAGCACACAGCAGCGGCTCATGAGCAGCGGCCCATCTTTTTTGTATTTACCTATGGCTATTTCATAAAGGGAGCAGAAGGTACAAGACTTTAAAAACATAAAGCCGGAGTAATGATGGGATAGTTGTGGTCAAATGCCGACTAGATTCTCATCCACTTCTATCAGTGAGCTGCTCAGAGAGGTGTCTGAGACTAATCGGCATGCGACCATAACTATGCAAACTCATACTTGCGATCATTACGCTGGAAATACGAAGGAATCGTGACAGTGTGTGCACAGCGCTCTATCACGATTCAGCAATCTGCAGTGACAGAGGGGCTACAGGAAGATGAGCTCTGAAAAGTGTGTTAGAAACAAAAGTATGCGGCTGGTAAATTGCATCATGTCTTCAGAATTGATTAAAAATATAATAATAATATTTTTTAATTTTATAGCACCAACATATTCCGCAGCACTTTACATTTTAGAGGGGACTTGTTCAGAAAATAAAAGACATTACAAAATAACGATGATCACATAAATCAACAGATACCAGGAGAAGAGAAGACCCTGCTCGCAAGCTTACAATCTATGAGGAAAGGATTAATATATTCTTGCCTCTATTGTAAAATAGACAAAACCGTCCACCTATACAGGATAATATGTGACTGCTGTATATTATACTATGTGTACAGACATCTGATAGTATATACAGGATAGTATGTGACTGCTGTATATTATACTATGTGTACAGACATCTGATGGTATATACAGGATAGTATGTGACTGCTGTATATTATACTATGTGTACAGACATCTGATGGTATATACAGGATAGTATGTGACTGCTGTATATTATACTATGTGTACAGACATCTGATGGTATATACAGGATAGTATGTGACGGCTGTATATTATACTATGTGTACAGACATCTGATGGTATATACAGGATAGTATGTGACTGCTGTATATTATACTATGTGTACAGACATCTGATGGTATATACAGGATAGTATGTGACTGCTGTATATTATACTATGAGTACAGACATCAGATGGTATATACAGGATAGTATGTGACTGCTGTATATTATACTATGTGTACAGATATCTGATGGTATATACAGGATAGTATGTGACTGCTGTATATTATACTATGTGTACAGACATCTGATGGTATATACAGGATAGTATGTGACTGCTGTATATTATACTATGAGTACAGACATCAGATGGTATATACAGGATAGTATGTGACTGCTGTATATTATACTATGTGTACAGACATCTGATGGTATATACAGGATAGTATGTGACTGCTGTATATTATACTATGAGTACAGACATCAGATGGTATATACAGGATAGTATGTGACTGCTGTATATTATACTATGTGTACAGACATCTGATGGTATATACAGGATAGTATGTGATTGCTGTATATTATACTATGTGTACAGACATCTGATGGTATATACAGGATAGTATGTGACTGCTGTATATTATACTATGTGTACAGACATCTGATGGTATATACAGGATAATATTTGACTGCTGTATATTATACTATGTGTACAGACATCTGATGGTATATACAGGAAAATATGTGACTGCTGTATATTATACTATGTGTACAGACATCTGATGGTATATACAGGATAGTATGTGACTGCTGTATATTATACTATGTGTACAGACATCTGATGGTATATACAGGATAGTATGTGACTGCTGTATATTATACTATGTGTACAGACATCTGATGGTATATACAGGATAGTATGTGACGGCCGTATATTATACTATGTGTACAGACATCTGATGGTATATACAGGATAGTATGTGACTGCTGTATATTATACTATGTGTACAGACATCAGATGGTATATACAGGATAGTATGTGACTGCTGTATATTATACTATGTGTACAGACATCTGATGGTATATACAGGATAGTATGTGACTGACTACTGTATATTATACTATGTGTACAGACATCAGATGGTATATACAGGATAGTATGTGACTGCTGTATATTATACTATGTGTACAGACATCTGATGGTATATACAGGATAATATGTGACTGCTGTATATTATACTATGTGTACAGACATCAGATGGTATATACAGGATAGTATGTGACTGCTGTATATTATACTATGTGTACAGACATCTGATGGTATATACAGGATAATATGTGACTGCTGTATATTATACTATGTGTACAGACATCTGATGGTATATACAGGATAGTATGTGACTGCTGTATATTATACTATGTGTACAGACATCTGATGGTATATACAGGATAGTATGTGACTGCTGTATATTATACTATGTGTACAGACATCTGATGGTATATACAGGATAGTATGTGACTGCTGTATATTATACTATGTGTACAGACATCTGATGGTATATACAGGATAGTATGTGACTGCTACATATTATACTATGTTTACAGACATCTGATGGTATATACAGGATAGTATGTGACTGCTGTATATTATACTATGTGTACAGACATCTGATGGTATATACAGGATAGTATATGACAGCTGTATATATATTATATACCGTTTTGCTGGGGATTCGGAAGTAGGCCCCAGCGGGACCAATGAACGAGCGCCAGAACGCAGTGTGAATACACCCTTACTGATTACACCTGGACCTGGCTACAGAACATCACATATTATCATGTATAGCAGTATATATAATGTATGATGTCCTGGATCCAGGCTCAGGAGCAGTCAGTGTTGGAGTATGTATACAGTCTGCAGTGGCTCTGGGACTTTCCTGCAGATCTGGCTACAGACAGCGCGACCTGATGAAGCTGCAGTAATAACTCATGAGACCTCAGAGCATCGCTGACACAAGACACTCAGGATCCAGCCCTGACCTCCTGCCCTGGCCCTGCTGACCTCTCTCCGGTGAAGACCCAGCAGGCCGGCGTGCTACTGAGTTCAAGAGATAGGGTCACACAGCCGGCAATACAGGGATGGCCGGACCAGCACTTATATACAATTAAAGTGCTGGCTGCTGTCTTCTTGGCAGCCGACGGCTCAAAGCCTCTGCTGGGGAACTGGCCCGGGGGGCATTTGCCCCTCTTCCCCCAGGCCCAGCCCACTCCTGCCTGTGAGTAAGCGGAGTTTGGTGCCAAAGCCCGTGAGAGGGGCCCCCCGCTTGCTCAGGGCACCGGCACTTGCAATACTTACCTCTCCCTGTTCCACCACAGCTCCGGTGTCTTCGGCGTCTTCTGACTCTGTGATGTTGTGACGCCTCACGAAAGCCCTACCCTGGGAGATGGGGGACTCGGAGCCGGGTCCTATGTTGTAGATGGGGTGCAGCCGTGGCCCGGACCCGCTCCGTGCTCAGGGCCGTCACATTAAAAAGGGATGGTACGGGCTTATCCGGGTTGAGTGGCTGATCTCCACTACGCCACCTGTGGCACCTGGTGAAGGCCACCAGCGCTGCTGCAGTCCTCTGAGGCGGGATGTTACGGCAGCCGTCGTTGTTACTACTCCCCACAGGCGGAGCAGGGCCTCAGGGCAGAGAGACAGGATGGAGGGGGTAGTAGTCTAGGAGTTCTTGTGCCGTGTAGTGCGGAGTAGTGCAGAATAAAGAGTCCGGAGGCCATAGGGGTTAACTTCCAGGGTTTTTACTCACGTTGAAGAGTACAGCTGCAATGCTTCTCCCTGCTCCTCGCGGAGTTCTGCGGTCACCAGGAACGAGGGTCCAACCACCTCCGAGTAATACAAGTGTTTAATCAGGACCCCACACCAGAGTGTTCCTAGACTTCAGACTGGGTCCATTCCTGTCTGCGTGTGTAGATAGGCCAGGTCTCCCTCTGAACTCCTCTCAGAAACAGGGTACGGGTGGCAGCTTCGCTCCTTCCATTACCCGGTGGGATCCTCAGGGCCTACCGGGCTTTCCCGACCAGGACGTGGAGTAGCAAGGTCGGGTGTCGGTACCCCTCTTGCAGCCGGAATCCCTCTGAATAGATCAGCATAGCGAGGACAGGTGGCGTACACCGCTCCGTCTGCATCCTCCCTGGGATCCATTTGCGGTGGAGCTACACTCTTAAGCTCCGGGCCTTCTTGGTCATGGTCCTTGACCGGGTTGAGACATACATTATGTGCAACCTGCCCCTCGACCCAAGGCCAAGGTACGGGAGCTGTGTCTCCATCAGCTGCAGGTCCACACAGGATCCACGCTCAGGGTGGGAGATCACAGTAGAGGACAGTCAAAGAACCATTGCAAAGGACAGACTGCCAAAAGACGACGACCAATGACCAAGATGGCTGTGTATTAAATATGAATTATTGTCACTAAAATGTGAGTACTCCACCCTCACCCACTAAATGGTTCCCCTATCTCTTGGTTCCCCAGTCTCCCGAGTACCCAAGAGGGAAGCACCTAGTGCATTCTAGCCCCCTCTGGTGGGAGAAGTGTGGTGTTGGATGTGGAGGTGGGTCCTGACCATCACACTGTTCTTACCTCAGAGGAGGAACACTACACTCCATTAAAGAAGTGCAGTATCCCTGTGGCAGTCGAACCCTCAGGGGCGCCACATTGTCATAGGACGGAGGGAGCGATGACGTCACTACAGAAGCACCCTCTGTACTGAGAAGTGCTCAGAGCCAGAAGACGCTAACACTGAGGAGTCCGAAGCAGAGCAGCGGCCAGCGAGGAGAGGTGAGTATTTGATTTTTTTTATGTATGGAGCAAAATATGGGGCCCATTATGTATGGAGCATTACATGGTGCCCATTCTATATGGAGTATTATATTGGGCCCATACTGTATGGAGCAATATATGGTACCCATTATTCTGTATGGAGCATTATATGGGGCCCATCATTCTGTATGGAGGACTATGTGGTGCCCATAATACTGTATGGAGGACTATGTGGTGCCCATAATACTGTATGGAGGACTATGTGGGGCCATTATACTGTATGGAGGACTATGTGGTGCCTATAATACTGTATGGAGGACTACGTGGGGCCCATTATTCTGTATGGAGGACTATGTGGTGCCCATAATACTGTATGGAGGACTATCTGGTGCCCATAATACTGTATGGAGGACTATGTGAGGCCATTATACTGTATGGAGGACTATGTGGTGCCTATAATACTGTATGGAGGACTACGTGGGGCCCATTATTCTGTATGGAGGACAATGTGGTGCCCATAATACTGTATGGAGGACTATGTGGGGCCATAATACTGTGTGGAGGACTATGTGGTGCCTATAATACTGTATGGAGGACTACGTGGGGCCCATTATTCTGTATGGAGGACTATGTGGTGCCGAAAATACTGTATGGAGGACTATGTTGGTTCCATAATACCGTATGAAGGACTATGTGGTGCCTATAATACTGTATGCAGTTCTATACTGTCCGGTCTGCACTGTGCGTTGCGAGGATTCGCCGGTTTCTGAGTTATTGTAGAATTTACAATAGATATCACTCATGTAAGTGAAATCTTTGGCATTGTACTATACCTATATTTCTCTACCGTATCTGTGCATCATGAATGGTGGTATGTGTTAAAGGGGCCCACTTAGACTTTTTCACCCGGTGCCCATGAAAACCTGGGGTTGGCCCTGTTCTGTCGATATATATTCATTGAAGTGCTCGTCTATGGGATGACTGAAAAAACATCCAGACGCTCCCCTGAGCCCATGATTATTTCACATATTAGCTCATCTATTCTATAAATGGGTATTCTGATTCATTGAAGAGCTGATCTCTGGGATCACATCTGTGGGGAGTTGGGGGGACAAGATTTATTTCCGTCCATGCCCTGGTCCATATGACGCGCCCCCTGGGCCGTGGGGTGCACGGTGCCGAGCCGGTCGGTGCAGGGGATGTCACAGTGGCAGTGACCCGGTCCGTGACCCAGGCCGGTCAATAAAAGGGGATTATAGTTTTTATAGTTTAATGTTCATGACGCAACCTGTGGTATGCGGCTATATGGAGCCACCGCTGCGGTGCAGATCCCTTGGAGCTAATGGTGATGCAGCAGAGTTGGTTCAGCTCTCCACAGGTAGAGCTATGCTCCAGGGCAGGATATAGTGATTTTATGAGGAAGATGTTGCTGGTGCTGTGTAGTGCAGGGCTGGTGATGGTCATTCAAGGACACAGTGGGGTGCAGTCTTCAGATTTTACTCAGTTATCACGCTGCTCCTGGTTACAACTGCCAGCTTATAACCACCCACGTCGCCCTGCGTTCACCAAGGAAGGGGTTCAGCAATCCCTCTTTCAGGAGTACTTAAACGAAGTACTAAAACGGGACCCCGATCTATGTGCCTTCCTTTTTCAGGAGTACTTAAACGGAGTACTTAAACGGGACCCCGTTCTATGTGCCTTCCTTGGTCGTCTTCCTGCACTGGCTCTCACCCTCCTGCCCTGCGCCTCACAATCAGTGCCCCAAGCCGGTAGCCTCAGATCTTGTCGGGCGACCTGCAGTCCCCTGGACCTTCTGTGACCACCTTTTCGGCGATGTAATTGTGGTGGTTGGCAGCTGCACCTTGCAAGTACAGCAGCCTCTGGTTTCTAGCTGAGATTTGTAGTTCTCCACTAGTTAGGGGCCGGTCCCCTCTGCGGCCTGATCCCTCCATTTCCTGGTAAATTCGCGCGCACGGGTGGCATCCGCACTTCCCGTGCCCCTGGGATCCCCCCTGTTCCTCTTGGAGCCTTCCCTCTGCTCCCATCCTCTCTCTCAGTCTGTTCTCCTGGGCCTCCCAGACTAGACCCGCTCCTTCCTCCTCTCCTCCTGAGTAGAGTTCCTCCAGAGCTCCTGCTCCCAACTATCTCTCTCTCAGACTGACCACACTCTCTCAAGATGGCTCCCCTTTTTATACACCTACTGAAGTGCTCCCCTAAACTACTTCTTCCACCCACACCCACTACATGGTTCCACCCTCCAGCTAGAGACCAGGGACTGTGCTCTCCCTTAGGAGCAATCTCGCCCTTCCCTCTGAAGTGGAGTGTAATGGATGCAAGTGTATGGGTCCCGGGCAGTACTCCATCCTTACCTGAGAGTGGGATACCACACCTCTGGGTGAGATGCAGTACCTATGGGGCGCCACACATATATGCTCCTATCAGGATACAATATATACTTTGCCCTCTATGTTTCAGTAAACTTTAAATCAGTTGCACATTGATATAAGACCAATACTGACTCCAACCAGCTCAAAGTGCCATCCAGTGTTTGTCATATTTGTTCCCATATGGTGATAATGGAATACCCTTTAAGACCTCTCCATAGAGCATTCATGGAGCAGATAATGCATTATGCCGATAGATTAGCTTTGCTCAGCTATAAGGTCCAGGTTACTGTGACGCCTCCCCTCACGGGGACTCGCTCGCTAGCCCACCCTGAGAGTTGGGGTACTCGGAGCCGGGCCTTCGTGTAGGGTGGTTGCAGTTGTGACCTAGGCCCGCTCCGTGCCCAGGGTTGTCACATAAAAATACGGGCTAGGAGGGATGATGGAAAGGTACTCGACTACGCCACCTGTGGTGTCCGGTGATTGCCAACAGCGCTGCAGCAGTCCTCTGAGGCGGGATGTCGTGGCAGCAGCAGATGGTACTACTCCCCACAGGCGGAGCAGGGCCTCAGGGCAGCGAAGAGGGATCAGGAGAGTAGTAGTGGGTTGTATGTTGTGGTGTGGTGTCGCGCTAGAATAAAGGACTGGAGGCAATGGATGCAGTCTTCCAAGCTTTACTCACGTTGTCAATGGTCAGCTGCAAGGCTTCTCCTTGCTCCTCACGGCGCGCTGCGGCCACCAGGAAAGGGGGTTCGGCACTCTCCGGGTAGTTCGGGTGCATCAATCAGGAACCCCAGCACCAGAGTGTTCCTAGAAACTCCCACTAGGTCCTCTCCTGTTCATGTGTGGTGCGTGTAGTAAGGCTGGGTCTCCCTCTGGTTACTCACAGAACAAGGGTACGGGTGGCAATTCCGCTCCGTCTGTTACCCGGTGGGATCCACCAAGCCTCCGGAGCTTTTCTGACTAGGACGTGAAGTAACAAAGTCAGATAACGGGTGCCGGTCCCCTCTTGCAGCAGGAGTCCCTCTGACTAGGCCAGAATGAAGAGTACAGGTGGCGTAAACCGCTCCGTCCGAATTCCCTGGGATCCTTTTGCCTGTGGAGCTTTACTCCTCTGCTCCCCTCCAGGCCTTCTTAGGTAGGGACCTTGACCGGGTAGAGACAGCCGTTAACTCTAACCCGCTCCTCGCCTCAAGGCCAGAGTACGAGGACCGTGTATCTTCAACAGCTGCAGGTTCTAGCAGAAAGCCAAGTTCAGCGATGAAGATCTCAATCAAAAGACCTTGAACCTAAGATGGCCGTTTATTAAATATGTATTAGCAAGTGTAACCTCCTGGTGTGTCCTCCACCCTCACCCACTACTAGGTTCCCCCTAGCTTTGGTTCCCCCCCATCTCCTCTTATACTGGCTGGGGCAGCACCCTGGTGCATATAAGAACCCTACAGGTGGGAGAGGTGTAGTGTTGAATGCAGTGGTGGGGTCCTGACAGGTGCTCCATCCTTACCTCGGAGAGGAGATACCACACCTCATTAAAGAGATGCAGTACCCCTGTGGCGACAGAACCCTCAGGGGCGCCCCATTACCATCAGACTCACACACCACTCAGCCCACCCGTTTCTTGTGCAGTGATAAACCAGCTGTTCTCCACCTCCCATACACATTTTCTAAGCATTCCCTATTTCTTTCTTCAGGTGGTCCTGACATCAGTCCCCAGCCGAAACATCTTTATGGCTGTAAAAATGATCAAGAAAAAGAAGGTGAAGGAAAACATCCTTATGAGAGAGCGGCGGATACTCCTGGCGGCCCGAGACTGCCCATTCTTATGTCACCTCTATGCCGCACAGCAGTCTCGGAAGCTGGCGTATTTCATCACGGAGTATCTGTCCGGCGGCAGCCTCGAGGCTTTGATTGACATGTGCGGCTGCCTGAACATCGACAGCGTAAGGTGAGTATGAGGAAGATATACGAAAAAGAGAGCAGAGGGGTGAAAATAAAAGCAGAGGTGGAGATGTAGCTGGGAGAGGACTGGCAGGTCATGTAGCCCAGGAGGGAAGGAGGTATCAGCGATGACATTGATACTACACTCTGTTCTCTCCATCAGATTCTACACAGCAGAGATTGTATGTGGTCTCCAGTTCCTCCACGGACACAACATCGTCCACCGGTAAGCACAACTTTCCTCCTTCTCTCTGTCCCCTCTACATGCTCAAAAAATTGCCCCCAACTTTCCTGGGCTCCTGTCTGCCTAGTCCACCTGATCTTGCAGTGACCCATTTTCCATCTCCTGTATCATGGGGCAGATTTCTTATTATGTTTTCTTATTTCATTGCAGAGATATTAAGCCAGTAAACATCATGTTGGATGCCGATGGCCACATCCGTGTAGTTGACCTGGGGCTCGCCCAAGATGGGGTCACCTCCTCCAATAACATCTCTGGAGTGACGGGCACTTTCCACTTCATGGCCCCTGAGGTGCTTCTCAAAAAAGGATATGGCACAGCAGTGGATTGGTGGAGCCTGGGGATTGTGGTGTCCAAGATGGCAACAGGACGCTCCCCATTTTACACCGGCTCCGTCAGCAAAATGGCTTACACAGCGATAACCAGAGGAGAGCCTGAAATTCCATCTTGGCTTGATGCTGACTTGAAAGATCTTATCAAGAAGCTGCTGTGCAAAAATTCTGAGAAGCGCTTGGATGTGTGCGGGAACATCAGAGAGCATCCATTCTTTACCAACATCGGCTGGGAGGATCTAGAGAAAAGGAGAGCAAAGCCGCCATTTATACCATTCAGGCCAGTTCTGGAGAACCATCATCTGCAGTGGCTGGAGGATAAGAAAGCCTTTAACCCCGTGGCCGGATTCAATTATGTGTCATCAAGCTGGGCCCGGTAAGATCATCCTCTGTGAGGATAAATCCCATCAAATGTTCTTCTCACCTTGTGGCCATTATGACCATCTTTGTCTTCTCCCACTGTTTCTGTCAATGACTATGTCTCTGTCATTCTTAGGTGGATGAGAATATCTGGGCTGTGAAAGAATCCACGACCATCTGGTGAGTGACCGCTGTACACACAGGACACCGATCATTAGATGTGTACATTATATCTGATGTTACATAGGGGAATGGTTCATTATAATGACCATTCCTCTAAGATAACAGAGGATTCAGGAGATAGAAGTTATTGAAATGTCTTCCTCCTTATGTCTTGCAGGATGAACCCGTGCCAACTGCCCAGAACTTCTTGCCTCCTGACCCGTACCTCACGTCTCTGCTGCTGTTTGTCACCTCGGCTGCCCTAGAACATCATGTCTCTCATTAACACCTTCATGTCGGACCACTGCCATCGTGTCGCTGCACCAGGCCCTTGACTTGGCCTCCTCCAATCCATGGCTGGCATCTGAGATCCCTCCAGCCCGAAGGTCTTCTGCGCCCCAGGAGCGGCCTGTGCTAAGTTTCCATCTGGTGAGTTCAGGAACAATAGTATAATATTGGCCATTATCCCTGAACTTACCTCAGCGCACGCCGGGTAAGTACTGCACCCATCATCCGTCACATCCACAGTACATGATAGGTGTAAACCCTACACTACACTACAGGTATAGGCACACACACATAGACACATAGGACGTAGATAGAGATTTCGGCTTTTGATCCTGGGATTTAATCTGATCGCTATATTTGGGGTCAGGAAGGAATTTTCCCCCCTAATATGAGGATAATTGGCCCATTCCTCATAGGGGGTTTTCGCCTTCCTCTGGATCTACACGGTCTTAAATAGGTTTAGTAATATATCAATAAGTAGATTCACACATAAGTAGTGCAAAAAAATAAGTTTAAAAAAATAAAATTCAAAAATAGTTTATTTTACACAAACCAAAAACATTTTTAGTCTAAATATATAACAATTAAAAAATGTAAATATATTTTTTAAAAATCTCACTTCCATTACACACAGGGAGGTACGAGCCTTTGATCCTGGGATTTAATCTGATCGCCATATTTGGGGTCAGGAAGGAATTTTTCCCCCATCATGGGAATAATTGGCCCATTTCTCACGTGGGGTTTTCGCCTTCCTCTAGATCAACACGGCCCATAGATAGGTTTAGTAAAATAGAAGAAATAAGTAGGTTCTTATATTTATAATGAAAAAATATCTAAAAAAATAATTTATTTTTTGGTTTAAGAAAAATTATTTAATATAAATATAAAAATAAATTAGTCCAAAAATTGAAAATAATTAAATATTTAAATAAAAAATGTACACTTACGTATCACACATTAGCTATGAGCCCTTGATCCTGGGATTCATCCCGATCGTCATATTTGGGATCAGGAAGGAATTTTTCACCTTCTTCTGGATCAACACGACCTTAAATAGATATAAACTGACAGTTATATAAGTAATTCCCAGATTAATGGCTTATTATAAATACATAAAAACATTTTAAAGTATAGGCAGATTTTCAGATAATGTATAATATATACGTAGCTTTGAACTTAAATAAGGAAAAGATAAATAGTTTAATACATTTTTTAGAAATTAATTTAATTTCGGTCTCAGCCCTTGATCCTGGGATTTATTCTGATCGCCATATTTGGGGTCAGGAAGGAATTTTCCCCCCTGATATGAGGACAATTGGCTTATTCCTCACAGGGGGTTTTCGCCTTCCTCTGGATCAATGCGGCCCATAAATAGGATTATTCTGATAGAAGAATAATTTACACATATACATGATACTATAACATATAATAACCCCATCTATAAATAAAATCTTTCGTTTACCCCCTACATCGTTGTTCTTGTCTTTATTGGTCGTCCATGTAGTGAATGTGGGTTTCGCCCCTGAGTCTTGATGGGGTCATACGGTCTCATGTAAGGTTTCTCCATATGGGTCAGAGGTGAAACCCCAATGTGCTGCGGATAAAGACCAAACTGATCCCTTCTGCAGTAAGCGAGTACCCGGCAGCAGGTTCTGAATTTCTCTACAGCGCCTCCAAAGGAGAAATGAAGTATTACACATGATTCTCTGTAATCACTGGGCTGTACCTGGAAATCATGGAAGTGTTGGGTCCTCCAGGGCAGGAGACGCTGTTTGGTGGTCGTTTTCATTCTGACTAATGGATGAGAATACAGAACTTCAGATTCCCATAAGGTGGCATTTGGATATTGGGTTTTCTACAGCTGCCGCTCACTATACACAGAGCGGTGATTGAAGCCGCACAGGCGCCGCCGCTGTGACTGACAGAGAGAGGCTGCTGGGTGACATAAAGTTAATTTCCTCCTGGCAGCGGGGCTCTCAGTGCAGGCACCGCACAGTGTCACAATGCTATTACTTGCAGATTTACCCCATATCCCATATCTGCAGGTTAATAGTGTTATTTTACATGACAGGTTCCCTTTAACCCATGATGTAGTTTTGTCCCAGGTCTCTAAGGCCTGTATGAAACCAACTCAGTAGTAGAGCTCACATCATATGTAGCAGATGCCGGCTGTGCTACACAGCCAAAAACTGCCTGTAACTGCAGCAACCGGAGCTCGCTCCGATCGCTGAGGTTTATCCATCTAAATGCCTTTGTCAATCACTGAATGGCGATTGCAGGGAGCTGATGGGTTACTGACGCGCCCCCTGGGGCTGTGGGGTACTCGGTAGCTGGGCCGGTTGGTGCTGGGGATGTCACGGTGGCAGTGACCCGGTCCGTGGCCCCGGGTGGTCAAATTAAAGGAAAAGTAAAAGGGGAATAAAGTTTTTTAGAGATAATGTTTGTGACGCCACCTGTGGTATGCGGCTATATGGGGCCGCCGCTGCGGTGCAGATCCACTGGAGCTGAAGGTGACGCAGCAGAGTTGGTTCAGCTCTCCACAGGCAGAGCTTAGCCCCAGGGCAGAATAAGATGAATTTTGAAGGTAGATGTTGTTGGTGCGGTGTAATGCAGGTGATGACGCAGCAATTATTCAAGGACACAGTGGGGTGCAGTCTTCAGGTTTTACTCACAGTTGTTAAGTTCCTCAGGTTACAGTCACCAGTGTGCAACTTCCCATGTCGCCCTGTGTCCTCCGGGGTAGTGATCCAGCAAACTCTAAGGTACCTCAGGAGCACTTAGACGGGACCCCGTTCAATGTACCTTTCCTGGTCGTCTCACAGCGCTGGTTCTCACCCTCCTACCCTGCACCTCACAATCAGTGTCCCAAGCCAGTGGCCTCGGGCCTTGTCGGGCAACTTGCAATCTCCTGTACCCTATGTGGCCACCTTTTCAGCGATATAATTGTGAATATTGGCTGCAACACCTTGCAAATGCTGCAGCCTCCGGTTGGCTAGCTGAGCCTGGTTGTTCTCCACTAGTCTGGGGCCGGTACCCCTCTGCGGCCTGATCCCTCCACGTCAGCATGAATTCGGGCGCACGGGTGGCTTCCTGCGCTCACCGTGCCCCTGGGATCCCCTCTGTCTCTGGAGCCTTTCTCTCGCTGCTCCCATCTTCTCTCACTCTCCTCCTGGGCTTCTCTTACTAGGTCCGACTCCTCTCTCTCCTTCCTTGCTCTCCTGAGCTCCCACTCCCAACTGAGCTCCTCTCTGTACTGTCCGCTTCTAGATGGTTTCCCTTGTCTTTTATACTCTTTCTGTCTGTGCTCCCCTGAACTTCTTCCTCCACCCACCTCCTGTACCTAGTTCCACCTCCAGCTAGGGACCAGGGACTGCTCTCCCTTAGGATCAATCTCGCCCTTCCCTACTGTAGTGAAGAATATTGGATGTGGGTGTGTGGGTCCCGGGTAGTACTCCGTCCTTACCTGAGTGTGGAGTACCACACCTCTGGGTGAGATGCAGTACCTCTGTGGCAACTGGACCCGCAGGGGCGCCACATTACCATGGCAGCCGGTAAGTATAGTGTAAGCAATCGAACAATTGCAGGTTGAGATCCCCTAGTGGTACAAAAATAGTAGAAATAAAAAAATGGGAACCTGTCACGTGAAAAAACAGGGTTAATCTGCAGGTTAATAGCGTTCTGAACCCGTCTGGCCCTGGCACTTAGAGCCCCGCTGCCGGGAGGAAATTATGTGTATTCCTCCTGGCAGCGGTCAGCTTCCAGTCATAGGTGCGGTGGCGCGGGTTCAGTCACTGCTCTGTACATAGAGAGTGGCGCCTCCAGCACTGACTGTCGTCCGGTTGTACTGCTGAGCTGCAGTCAGTCAATGCCGGGGGGTGCGGTTACACCAATGCCGGGAGGAATAAAGCTTCCTCCTGGCAGCAGGGCTCAAAGTGCGGGCGCCGAGCAAGTTCAGAGTAATCCCACACCTGCAGGTTGATAGCGTTTTTTCACATGATAGGTTCCATTTAAAAAATAAAAATATATAAAAAACTGCACCTCCTTTGTCCCCATTCAAAAATGGAAAAATGGAAAAAAAAATTGATATCGTCATGACTAAAAAAGTCCGATCTATCGAAATATTAAATTATTCAGACAATATGTTAAACATGAAGAAGGAAAAAAAAAGTTATGGCTCTGGGAAGAAGGGGAGCAAAAAACGAAAACGCAAAAATGGAAAACCCAAGGTGGTGAAGGGGTTAAAAGCATCAGCTCCCAGCGAAAAATAACCAAGACCTCATTCAGCTCCATGAGCGAAAAGATGCAGGTCTCAGAATAAGGAGGAACAAACAATTTAAGGGTCTGAATTTTTTTTAACCACTAAAATATAAAGAAACGTCATAAGGGTATGTGCACATGTTCAGTAATTGCAGCAGAAAAACCCACTGCAAATATTGGAGTATTATTTTCCGTCCTATAACAGGTCCCCTTGCTTCCATTTGTATCAGACATACTGATAGGGAATGTAGATTGTGAGCCCTGATGGGGACAGCGCCCAGAATGTCTGTGAATTGTCTGAATTGTAAAGAGCTGCAGAATATGTTGGCGCTATAAAAATAAAAATATTATTATTATAAAGATTATTAGTTATGCAAAGGGTTGAAAAAACGCAGCATGTGAACATAGCCTAATAACTGTTCTTAAAAATAAACTATTATCACTTCTATTTTTAAAGCTTTTTACTCTGCGGCATATTTTCCACACCTGCCTAAAACTTTTGCACAGTACTGCATATGAGATGCTTTTACAAAAAGATGCAGTATTTTTTGATAGTATGATACAAATCACTCTTGCTATGTGACTCCCTATTACTTAATTTAAGAATCCATGTAGTAATTTGCATTTTGACCTCTAGATGGTGACACCTGAATACTGCAGTGACAATATCTCCAAAATATCCTAGGTCAGTGATGGCGAACCTTTTACAGACCGAGTGCCCAAACTGCAACCCAAAACCCACTTATTTATCCCATAGTGCCAACACGGTCATTTAACCAGAATGCTGAGGTTTTAGTTTAGAAAAACAACTCATACATAGAGCAGGCGAGGGGAACCGAAAGCAGCCACAAACAGGAGCAGGGGTATGAGACTGCAGATAGAAAAAATATGCTCCCCCTTCCATCCTGGTATATGTTTGCCCATCCTTGTATATATGCTTCTCCCCCATCCTTGTATGTGCTACCCCCCATCCTTGTATATATCCTGCTCCCCATCCTTGTTTATATGCTGCTCCCCCATCCTTGTATATATCCTGCTTCCCCATCCTTGTATATATGCTTCTCCCCCATCCTTGTGTGTGCTCCCCCAAATCCTTGTATATATGCTGCTCCCCCATCCTTGTATATATGCTGCTCCCCCATCCTTGTATATATGCTGCTCCCCCATCCTTGTATATATGCTGCTCCCCCATCCTTGTATATATGTTGCTCCCCCATCCTTGTATATATTCTGCTCCCCCATGCTTGTATATATGCTGCTCCCCCATCCTTGTAGATATGCTGCCCCCCATCCTTGTATATATGCTGCTCCCCCATCTTTGTCGGAACAAAGAGGAATCTGCTACTAGTGAAAAGTTTCTGTGTTTTCTTATTAGGAGTTTTCCCTGGAGAAGGTGATGCATACCATGGAAGAAATGTGGGACTCCATAGCCTTTAATAAAGATAAAACCATATATATTTATATTATGCACAGCTACTACTTACACATACACACATGGAGTACAGGATATACAGACAATTACCACATACTACATACAGAATATTTCTCACTCTCTGAAAAAGTGTAAAATACATAATGGTGCATCCAGACACCAATTCTACAGTGCTGCTCATACACTGCAAAGAGTCTAAATACCTGTGGTTATCTGTGACTTGCACACACAAGTTAAGGTGGCCACACACAATAACCCTCTCCTCAATCCTGGTATATATGCTGGTCCTCCCGTCAATCCTCGTATATATGCTGGCCCTCTCCTCAATCCTGGTATATATGCTGGCCCTCCCCTCAATCCTGGTATATATGCTGGCCCTCCCCTCAATCCTGGTATATATGCTGGCCCTCTCCTCAATCCTGGTATATATGCTGGCCCTCTCCTCAATCCTGGTATATATGCTGGCCCTCCCCTCAATCCTAGTAAATATGCTGGCCCTCCCCTCAATCCTGGTATATATGCTGGCCCTCCCCTCAATCCTGGTATATATGCTGGCCCTCCCCTCAATCCTGGTATATATGCTGGCCCTCCCCTCAATCCTGGTATATATGCTGGCCCTTCCCTCAATCCTGGTATATATGCTGGCCCTCCCCTCAATCCCGGTATATATGCTGGCCCTCCCCTCAATCCTGGTATATATGGTGGCCTTCCCCTCAATCCTGGTATATATGCTGGCCCTCCCCTCAATCCTGGTATATATGCTGGCCCTCCCCTCAATCCTGGTATATATGGTGGTCCTCCCCTCAATCCTGGTATATATGCTGGCCCTCCCCTCAATCCTGGTATATATGCTCGCCCTCCCCTCAATCTTGGTATATATGCTGGCCCTCCCCTCAATCCTGGTATATATGCTGGCCCTCCCTTCAATCCTGGTATATATGGTGGCCCTTCCCTCAATCCTGGTATATATGCTGGCCTTCCCCTCAATCCTGGTATATATGCTGGTACTCCCCTCAATCCTAGTATATATGCTGGCCCTCCCTTCAATCCTGGTATATATGCTGGCCCTCCCCTCAATCTTGGTATATATGCTGGCCCTCCCCTCAATCCTGGTATATATGCTGGTCCTCCCCTCAATCCTGGTATATATGCTGGCCCTCCCTTCAATCCTGGTAAATATGGTGGCCCTCCCCTCAATCCTGGAATATATGCTGGCCTTCCCCTCAATCCTGGTATATATGCTGGCCCTCCCCTCAATCCTGGTATATATGGTGGCCTTCCCCTCAATCCTGGTGTATATGCTGGCCCTCCCCTCAATCCTGGTATATATGCTGGCCCTCCCCTCAATCCTGGTATATATGCTGGTCCTCCCCTCAATTCTGGTATATATGCTGGCCCTCCCCTCAATCCTGGTATATATGCTGGCCCTCCCCTCAATCCTGGTATATATGCTGGTCCTCCCCTCAATCCTGGTATATATGCAGGCCCTCCCCTCAATCCTGGTATATATGCTGGCCCTCCCCTCAATCCTGGTATATATGCTGGCCCTCCCCTCAATCCTGGTATATATGCTGGCCCTCCCCTCAATCCTGGTATATATACTGGCCCTCCCCTCAATCCTGGTATATATGATGGCCCTCCCCTCAATCCTAGTAAATATGCTGGCCCTCCCCTCAATCCTGGTATATATGCCCCCCCCTCAATCCTGGTATATATGCAGGCCCTCCCCTCAATCCTGGTATATATGCTGGCCCTCCCCTCAATCCTAGTAAATATGCTGGCCCTCCCCTCAATCCTGGTATATATGCCCCCCCCTCAATCCTGGTATATATGCAGGCCCTCCCCTCAATCCTGGTATAAATGCTGGCCCTCCCCTCAATCCTGGTATAAATGCTGGCACTCCCCTCAATCCTGGTATATATGCTGGCCCTCCCCTCAATCCTGGTATATATGCTGGCCCTCCCCTCAATCCTGGTAGATATGCTAGCCCTCCCCTCAATCCTGGTATAAATGCTGGCCCTCCCCTCAATCCTGGTATATATGCTGGCCCTCCCTTCAATCCTGGTATATATGCTGGCCCTCCCCTCAATCCTGGTAAATATGCTGGCCCTCCCCTCAATCCTGGTATATATGCTGGCCCTTCCCTCAATCCTGGTATATATGCTGGCCCTCCCCTCAATCCTGGTATATATGCTGCCCCCCCTCAATCCTGGTATATATGCTGGCCCTCCCCTCAATCCTGGTATATATGCTGGCCCTCCCCTCAATCCTGGTATATATGCTGGCCCTCCCCTCAATCCTGGTATATATGCTGGTCCTCCCCTCAATCCTGGTATATATGCTGGCCCTCCCCTCAATCCTGGTATATATGCTGGCCCTCCCCTCAATCCTGGTATATATGCTGGTCCTCCCCTCAATCCTGGTATATATGCTGGCCCTCCCCTCAATCCTGGTATATATGCTGGCCCTCCCCTCAATCCAGGTATATATACTGGCCCTCCCCTCAATCCTGGTATATATGATGGCCCTCCCCTCAATCCTAGTAAATATGCTGGCCCTCCCCTCAATCCTGGTATATATGCCCCCCCCCCTCAATCCTGGTATATATGCAGGCCCTCCCCTCAATCCTGGTATATATGCTGGCCCTCCCCTCAATCCTAGTAAATATGCTGGCCCTCCCCTCAATCCTGGTATATATGCCCCCCCCCCTCAATCCTGGTATATATGCAGGCCCTCCCCTCAATCCTGGTATAAATGCTGGCCCTCCCCTCAATCCTGGTATAAATGCTGGCACTCCCCTCAATCCTGGTATATATGCTGGCCCTCCCCTCAATCCTGGTATATATGCTGGCCCTCCCCTCAATCCTGGTAGATATGCTAGCCCTCCCCTCAATCCTGGTATAAATGCTGGCCCTCCCCTCAATCCTGGTATATATGCTGGCCCTCCCTTCAATCCTGGTATATATGCTGGCCCTCCCCTCAATCCTGGTAAATATGCTGGCCCTCCCCTCAATCCTGGTATATATGCTGGCCCTTCCCTCAATCCTGGTATATATGCTGGCCCTCCCCTCAATCCTGGTATATATGCTGCCCCCCCTCAATCCTGGTATATATGCTGGCCCTCCCCTCAATCCTGGTATATATGCTGGCCCTCCCCTCAATCCTGGTATATATGCTGGCCCTCCCCTCAATCCTGGTATATATGCTGGCCCTCCCCTCAATCCTGGTATATATGCTGGCCCTCCCCTCAATCCTGGTATATATGCTCCCTCCCCCCCCAGTCACTGTGCATCACATATTTAAAAAAAAACAAAACAAACAAAAAAAACACATAATAAACCCTCCTCCTCACCTTCCTTCTTCTCCCGCGCAGCGTCCTCTCCTGTAGTCGGCACATCTAGCTGAAGTGTATTACTAGCCAGGCCCGTGCTCTGCAATACACGCTGCCAGCCAACATCATATGCCCCGTCGATTGGCCAGCAGACGCTGGCCTCTAATTGGCCGGCCGAAGTCATGCTGGCCTCTGATTGGCCGGCAGCCGCTGATTGGCCGGCCGAAGTCATGCTAGCCTCTGATTGGCCGACAGCCTATGGCCTCTCATTGGCCGCCCGCCGCTGGCTTCTGATTGGCCGGCAGCGTGTATTGCCGCGCACGGGCCTGGCTAGTTCGTGCGCTGCAATACACTTCAGCTTGATGTGTTTCCGTCCGAGAGAGATCGCGCATCTAGCTGCAGTAGCGGAGCTGGTGCCGGCACTCGGCGGCTCAGAGTTCTCCCCGCCGGCCCGATCCAGTAGCGCTAGTGCTGCGGCCATGGTGCCCCCCAGGAGGGCTCTGCTGCCCCCTCTGCACGCTGCCATAGGTTCCCAGCACTGGTGTAAAGCATTTCTTCTTTTACAGCTGACGACCCAAAATCGGGGATTTTCTGAAAAAAAAAAAATGGCCAGTCTGCATTATATATGGTGGAAGTGAGAATGTATCATCTGGATAAGGGGGTGGTCTTCACAGAGGGGTCTATGGAGAGATGTCACTTTATAAGGAGCACATAGCATGGAATACCGGGGGGAGGCCTTCTGGCTCCTTATGTTGCTCCAGTCCGGAATGCTCCACTATGGTCCATCCTTCTATAGTTCTTCTCTTACACTTTCTGCTGGTCGGTATATGGACGTATTCGCTCTATGCTGACAGGCGCTCCCTTAGTATAGCTCATGTAATGCACGGCACCACAATGTTGTAGGTTCTGACTACTGTGTAAAAAAACACCCACCCAGAGACCGGCCATAATCTTATAGTCTGGGTGTGAATACGCTGTAGGTAGAGCTACACTTTTGTTGTGGAAATTTTGGTCATTTTATTTACCTTTTTGCATTTACCCGAATGAGGCTTGTGAGAAATCCTTAAATATGCTGCAGATTTCTCCTGTATGATGCTGACCAATCATAAGCAAGCAGCAACACTCAAAGAAAAGAAGAACACGCCCCCACCATAGCTCAAAGCGGGTTTCTTAGGGTATAAAGCTACGTTCTCACTATGAGTTTTTAGTGAGTTTTTACGCTGCATATTTTAGAAATAATGCAAGTAACCTATCTTAATGGGTGCAGAAATTCTACAACATCAAAAACTCACCAAAAGCTCATCGTGGGAACCTAGCCTAAGATGTATAATGATGGAGAGTCCTGATCTCCTGGTCTAACCTTCTGCATGATTAGAAAGCAGAGGTAACAGCTCTAAGACAAGGAAGGAGCCGCACAGCTGAGTTTCTCTGTGTCACATTACAAACCCTTTTATTGACTCCTGATTATGGAGTGTGCCAGTATCACACTTATGTCTTCTGTGCTAAAGCAACTTGTATTCTCTCTGCAGTGATATTAGGCTGTTATTACACCTCACACAGGAGCAGTGCGTTCTGGGTTACTTCTATGGTGAAATGTAATGACAGTCTGCTCTAATCTCACTGCAGAATGAGTACAAGTTGAGCACAACGGATCTAAGTGTGACACTGACACTGTGCTCTCATTTCTGGACAGGCAGTGTGGGATAGGCGCAGTACAGCAGAGGTGAGAGTACCATAAGAGGAGGAGAGCTGTTAGAAAGGTTTGTAATGTTGCACAACTAAACTCTCTTGTGCTGCCCCTTCACCCACAGAGACCTTATCTCACATCATCCTTATTGAAAAAATGACCAAGTATGCAATGGACCAGGCAACTGTTAGGTGGATTCATAACTGGCTTAGTGATCGGACTCAAAGGGTGGTTGTAAATGGCTTCACATCCAGCTGGATGAATGTCTCAAGTGGGGTACCACAGGGCTCCGTCCTGGGACCTGTATTGTTCAACATCTTTATCAATGATTTAGATGAAGGAATTGAGGGTAAACTGATTAAATTTGCTGATGACACAAAGCTAGGAGGGATAGCTAATACTAGAGAAGAGAGAGAGAGGATTCAAAAAGACCTAAATAAACTGGAGCAGTGGGCAGCAACCAACAGAATGGTTTTTAACCGGGAAAAATGCAAAGTACTACATCTGGGCAATAAAAATGAAAAAAGCATATACAGAATGGGAGGAATAGAGCTAAGCAACAGTACATGTGAAAAAGACTTAGGTATACTAATAGATCATAGACTGAACATGAGTCAACAGTGTGATGCAGCAGCAAAAAAGGCAAATACAATTCTGGGATGTATTAACAGAAGCATACAGTCTAGATCACGTGAAGTCATTATCCGTCTTTACTCCTCTTTGGTCAGACCTCATCTGGAATACTGTGTACAGTTTTGGGCACCACATTTTAAAAAAGACATCGACAAACTGGAGCAAGTTCAGAGAAGAGCGACCAGAATGGTGACTGGTCTGCAAACCATGTCCTATGAGGAACGGTTGCAGGATTTGGGAATGTTTAGCTTGCAAAAAAGAAGACTGAGAGGAGACTTAATAGCTGTCTACAAATATGTCAAGGGCTGTCACATTGTAGAAGGATCATCTTTATTCTCATTTGCACAAGGAAAGACTAGAAGCAATGGGATGAAACTAAATGGGAGGAGACACAGATTAGATATTAGAAAAAACTTTTTGACAGTTAGGGTGATTAATGAGTGGAACAGGCTGCCACGAGAGGTGGTGAGTTCCCCTTCAATGGACGTCTTCAAACAGAGGCTGGACAGACATCTGTCTGAGATGATCTAGTGAATCCTGCTTTGAGCAGGGGGTTGGACCAGATGACCCAGGAGGTCCCTTCCAACTCTACCATTCTATGATTCTATGATTCTATGTATTAGTCAGTTGTGTGCTCTAATCATGAAGGAGGTTAGCCCAGGAGACCAGGTCTGTATCCTTACATCTTAGACATTGAGAAATCTGCTCTAAGCTATGGTGGGGATGAGATCATCTTTCTTTTCAGTGCTGTCGTCTGCTTATAATTGGTCAGCATCATGCAGGGAGAAGAATTTCGCACCCCCAGTGAAAACTCTGATAACATCTACTTGGACTTAATTTTTTTAACTCATTAGGCGCCAAATACTTTCATTGCTAATATCTCCGCAAATGAAAGATAAAATAGAAAAAAAAACATGAAAAATTTGGTGACAGGTCCTCTTTAGGATAAGACAACCCCTTTAAATGTAAGAATTTAATTTTAGTCGAAAAAATGTATGCAACAAAAATGCCACATGTGATTTGATCCAAAAACATGCTGCATTTCAGGATGAGAGAAGCAAGTATTTGCAAAAAAAAGTTAAAAGGGGTGTTCACTGTTATGATATTGATCACTTATACTTAGGATGGACCACCAAGATCAGGTTGGTAGAGTTCCAACACTCTGCCACTCCATTGATTCCATGCTGGAGCTGGTAACAGCTGATTGGTGGTGTTAGGATTTGGACACCTATCAATCTGATACTACTGACTTATATTGATGCCTTCTCCTAATTGATAAGTGGTAGCATACCCCTTTAAAACAATACGTAGTTTTTATTTAGTTGTAAGATGAAAGTGACTCTACACATTAAGGCGTGTCATGGTCTGAGCACAAAATGATTCAAAGATTAGTTGCTGGCCTCTTGACCCGAACTTAAGAGCTTAAGGCCATGTTCATACATTCAGTAATTTGGTCAGTATTTTACCTCAGTATTAGGAAGCCAAAACCAGGAGTGGAACAATTAGAGGAAAAGTATAATAGAAACACGTCACTGATGAAACTTACTGAACGTGTGAAGGTGCCTAATAGAGACGCTGTGGAGAAGGACAGGAGCGCACACAAAATAGGGCAATAGCGTCTGATAAGGGGTCGGGATAATTGATGGCAGCGCTCACCTAGAGGTGTTGTGTGCAGTCACCGCAGCTATAATGGTGTAGAAAGCCGCGGCTGCCCTGTGGCTGGAGGAAAGGTTCTTCAAGAGGTGGAATGGCAAAAATGGAAGCTGGCACATTTAGGTGGGCTGTGCTGCGGGAGTGAAGAGCTTGTTTTTTTTATACCTTGAGAAAGGCCCTGGTCCATTGCAGAAACGCATTGATATTAATAAAAAACGTTTGGGAATCCCAAGGCTCTTCATTCCCACAGTGCAGCCCACCTAAACGTGCCAGCTTCCATTTCTGCCAATGTGGCCTAATAGACGTATATGAGGCTGTCAAAGATCGGGGCAGGAGACTCGCAAACAGCTTGTGCATCACGATCTATGACACACAGATGTGTGAATACGCCATTACTCTCATATAAGATTACCTGCATCAAGTTTCAAAGGAGCAATTGTAACCCTCTTTCAATTATTTAAAGGGATTTTCCCACAAACAAAATTCATTTTAATCAATAGATCTTGGAATAATAATAAGTTCCACAATTGGATGTGTTTAAATAAAATGTTCCTGTGCTGAGATAATCTTAGAAATATGCCCCTGCTGTGTACTGTGTAACGTCTGACCATACAGGAACATGGTCTGAACATACCTCATCTCCTGGACGGGGAGGATGCAAGAGAGTATACAGACATTACAGCCGGGGATCACAGCCGATTCTTTATGAGGTAAAACAAGTTTTTAAACAGGCAGGGAAATGTTTTACCTCACAGAATCAGCTGCCATCCTGTGCTGTCCTGTCTGTATACTCTTTCGCTTCCTCCCATGGCCAGCTGTGTTATGTGCACACCATGTTCGCTCCAGTGGGAGTCTGTTTATGACACGACACAGTAAAAGTGCAGTCATCAGTAATGATGTCAGGTACAAAGCTATTATAGTAAGGCCCAGTGTAGTGTGGAGGTCCAATGTGACACTGAAGATGTCCGCCTAGAGATAGATGCTAGTTATTGAGCTGCAGCTGTTGATCCATGTAACGCATAGGTTCACCTTTATACACCATTTCACCCGTTTACCCAGATCATAAATCTTCAGAACGTCTTCAAATGTAGCATAAGTTTGTAAAAAATGATTCTGTACTTGTATCATAGCTCAAAGCTGCATTCACACTGAATTACTACTGAATGTAAAGGTGTGGGATGACATGATTAGCTACAGCTTAGTTCTGCTGTACTGCTTTTTGTAGGGTCCTGTCCTGTGCTCCGGCCCTCCGTCTGTAGCTCCATTATGCATTCATTTGCTTTTCATGGCAAAAAAGGTGCAGCATGCAGCGCTATTCCTTACCATCCAAACAATGCAGACCTCGAAGACCACTCAGCGGCTTGCGTCAATGGGATCCAGGGGTGCCATATGGCAATGGATCCGCAGGGATCCAGCATTGAATTTTATTTCCCCGAATAACTGACTTAATGATGCCCCTTCTAACACATCAGATGACTGTATGATGCCAAGAATACAAATAAAGTAAAGAGCATAATTGCTGTCCAGACACTGAACAAGCAGGCGATGCAGTAAAATTAAGAATGATCAATGGAGATGTGGAAGAGAATAAGGTATAACTCAGGGCTAGTGCAAGACAAGCAATTCTATCTAGTAACAAAGTTGGTTAATGTATTATGTAGATTATAAATGGATGTAATATAAAATTGTTTTGCGGATGAATCGCTGCTCTGAGTGTTAGATTTTCAAAGTGGTAAAAGGGTTTATCTGCCAGTAATGATATTTACCTGGGGACATCCACCTATTGGAGACAGGCCATTAAAACTGGCCAAACTTTCTCCTTACTTTCTTGGCCACTGAGGGGCTTTTTGGACTGCAAATGGTTGATAAGTGTTGGTAAGAGTTTTCGAAGTATCTACTATATAATTGTCTTATCCCGTCTGTCTGTCTGTCTGTCTGTCTGTCTATCTGTCTGTCTGTCTGTCTGTCCAGGAAATCCCGCGTCGCTCATTGGTCCGGCAGCGGCCAATCAGCGCCGCGGGATTTCAGAAAAAAGATGGCGGCCGTTAGCGGCTCTTCTGCGGGACGGAGCTCAGCGGCGTTGCAGCCGGGAGATGAGCGCCGCGAGGCGCTCATCTCCCGGCCGGTACCAGCAGGAGGACCCCGACCGCCGGACCCATCTGCGGGACAGAGATGCAGCCGGGAGATGATTGGCGCGAGGCGCTCATGTCCCGGCCGGCAGCAGCGGAAGGACCGCCGGCGTCGCTGACATCCATGCGGAAGGGAGGACCGGGGAGCGGCGCTGCGGGTCGGGATACTTCTGCTGCGAGCGCCTGCTCATGTCCCGGGTTCTCGCAGCGGAAGTAGCCGCACAGGCAGCGCCGCTGCCCGGTCCTCACCAAGACGATTCGATGATTGGTCGCGGTCTTCGGACCCGACCAATCACTGATCTTAGCGCAAAAGTTAAATACCGCTGTGCTGATTGGTCGCGGACGCTGCCCGCGACCAATCACCGATTTGGGCGTCAAATTTAAATATCGGCCGCGACCAATCAGCACAGTAGTGGTTAACTTTAGCCGCAAGATCAGTGATTGGTCGCGGGTCAAGACCGCGACCAATCACCGATTTGTGCGGCACATTTAAATAGCGGCCGCGACCAATTGGATGTCAGTGCCGCTCCCCGGTCCTCCCTTCACACCCTTGCCGCATGGATGTCAGCGACGCTGCCTGTGCGGATACTTCCGCTGCGAGAACCCGGGACATGAGCGGGCGCTCGCAGCAGAAGTATCCCGACGAGCAGCGCCGCTCCCCGGTCCTCCCTTTACACCCTAGCCGCTGATGTCCCCACAGTATCCGCATGGTGTTACAAAGATCCGGACATTTGTGTTAAAAATCGCTGATTGGTCGCTGGCGGTGCCCGCGACCAATCACCGATTTGGGCGCCAAATTTAAATATCGGCCACGACCAATCACCGATCTTGGCTCCACATTTAAACACCGCTGTACTGATTGGTCGCAGCCGCTATTTAAATGTGGAGTCCAAATCGGTGATTGGTCGCGGGCAGCGCCAGCGACCAATCAACGATTTTTAACACAAATGTCCGGACCTTTGTAACACCATGCGGATACTGTGGGGAGATCAGCGGCTAGGGTGTGAAGGGAAGACTGGGGAGCGGGGTGCTGCGGGTCGGGATACTTCTGCTGCGAGCAGTCGCTCATGTCCCGGGTTCTCGCAGCGGAAGTAGCCGCACAGGCAGCGGCGCTCCCCGGTCCTCACTAATACGATTCCGCTCCCTGCTCCTCACCAATACGATTCGCTGATTGGTCGCGCTCTCCGCACGCGACCAATCAGTGATCTTGGCGCTAAAGTTAAACACCGCTCTGCTGATAGGTCGCGGCCGCTGCCCGCGACCAATCACCGATTTGGGCGCCACATTTAAATAGCGGCCGCGACCAATCACTGATCTTGCCGCCACATTTAAACACTGCTGTTCTAATTGGTCGCGGACGCCAGCCGCGACCAATCAGCGAGCTTGGCGCCAAATTTAAACAACGCTCTGCTGATTGGTAGCGGACACCAGACGCGTCCAATCAGCGAGATTGGCGCCAAATTTAAACAACGCTCTGCTGATTGATCACGGTCGCTGGCCGAGATCAATCAGCAGTATTGGCGCAAAATTTAAACAACGCTCTGCTGATTGGTCGCAGCCGTCAGCCGCGACTAATCAGCGATTTTGGCGCCGAATTTAAACACCGCTCTGATGATTGGTCCCGGCCGGCGACCAATCAGCGATTTTGGCGCCAAATTTAAACCCCGCTCTGCATCGCTTTGCTGATTGGTCGTGGTCGCCGGCCGCGAAGAATCAGCAGTATTGTCGCCAAATTTAAACACCTCTTTGCTGATTGGTCGCGGTCGCGACCAATCAGCGATTTTGGTGCAAATTTAAACCCCGCTCTGTATCGCTCTGCTGATTGGTCGCGGTCGGCGGCCGCGACCAATCAGCAGTATTGGCGCCAAATTTAAACACCGCTCTGCTGATTGGACGCGACTAATTTAAATTTAAACACGCTCTCCAGTCCTCACTAACACGGTTCGCAGATTGGTCGCGGCCGCCGTCCGCGACCAATCACCGATATTGCTGCCAAATTTAAACACCGCTTTGCTGATTGGTCGCGGTTGCCTAACGCGACCAATCAGCGATTTGGGCACCAAATTTAAACGCCTCTCTGCTAATTGCGCCCCGTCGGCCGCTTACCTATTCTAGAATACCCGATGCGTTCGAATCGGGCCACCATCTAGTATATGTCATAAGTGTCTATGGTTGGAGAACCCCTTTAAAGAAAAACATTGGTCAACAACTTTAGGAATTGTAAGGAAGGTTAGAAGATGTTTGGCTACGGTCACAGTCTGGTGGTTTCACATTTTATATAATTTAGGCTTTGCATGTGTTAGTTCACTATATCGCACCTCTGATCTCTCTATTGGACCATGTAAAACATAAAAAACCTAATGACAGAAGAAAGGATCTGCAGGATCGGTGATGGTAGTTACTGGGAACCCCACCAATCACTAGAGTGGGGATCCCTATCCTCTCTTATGGAGGAAGTAGTATGGAGCCGTTGCCAGGCATGCGCACTGCCACACTCCATTCAGTGTCTATGGGACTGATGGGGACAGCCGAGAACATCAGCAGCCGCGTATATATATATATATATATATATATATATATATATATATATATATATATATATATACACACAGTACATACCAAAAGTTTGGACACACCTTCTCATTTAAAGATTTTTCTGTATTTTAATGACTATGAAAATTGCACATTCACACTGAAGGCATCAAAACTATGAATTAACACATGTGGAATTATATACTTAACAAAAATGGTGAAACAACTGAAATTATGTCTTATATTATAGGTTTTTCAAAGTAACCACCTTTTGCTTTGATGACTGCTTTGCACACTCTTGGCATTCTCTTGATGAGCTTCAAGAGGTAGTCACCGGAAATGGTTTTCACTTCACAGGTGTGCCCTGTCAGGTTTAATAAGCGGGATTTCTTGCCTTATAAATGTGGGACCATCAGTTGTGTTGTGCAGAAGTCTGGTGGATACATAGCTGATAGTCCTACTGAAAAGACTGTTAGAATTTGTATTATGGCAAGAAAAAAGCAGCTAAGTAAAGAAAAACGAGTGGCCATCATTACTTTAAGAAATGAAGGTCAGTCAGTGCGAAAAATTGGGAAAACTTTGAAAGTGTCCCCAAGTGCAGTTGCAAAAACCATGAAGTGCTACAAAGAAACTGGCTCACATGAGGACCGCCCCAGGAAAGGAAGACCAAGAGTCACCTCTGCTTCTGAGGATAAGTTTATCCGAGTCACCAGCCGCAGAAATCGCAGGTTAACATCAACTCAGATCAGAGACCAGGTCAATGCCACACAGAGTTCTAGCAGCAGACACATCTCTTCAACAACTGTTAAGAGGAGACTTTGTGCAGCAGGCCTTCATGGTAAAATAGCTGCTAGGAAACCACTGCTAAGGACAGGCAACAAGCAGAAGAGACTTGTTTGGGCTAAAGAACACAAGGAATGGACATTAGACCAGTGGAAATCTGTGCTTTGATCTGATGAGTCGAAATTTGAGATCTTTTGTTCCAACCACCGTGTCATTAACTTGTTAATAACCTGCAGTCTATAATGAGCCGTGTTAATAATATGATCCCACCAATAGTGACTCTGTATGGCCAATTTGACAATAAACTGTGTTGGTATTGTACTTTTTATTTTTCATCACTAGATGGCAGTGCAGCAGTGTAAATGTGTGAGAGAATGGGATGATGGCGCCATTACTGATCATTATGTAAAATCAGGAGCTGACCTTCTTTATTAGTAAATTACGATGTAATTCAGGTTAATGATTCTTATGATTTTGCTAATAAAAACACTATTGCATTGTACACGTGTCGTTGTGTGATTGATCTAGATCCCAGCAGCCTCAATTGTCCGCTATTATTGAGAAGTCTTGGCTGCTAGATATGGCAGTGTCATCAATCTCAAGAAGCCTTTTATTCTCACATACATGATAGAATCCAATAGTAAACATCAGCATATCCCTTCCAGGAGCGGAACGACATCGGTCACAGAGGGTGCGACCGGGCCCGTGCAGGAGGGGGGTCGGCCGCCACCAGCACCTATTTCAGTTAGAGGTGCCTGCAAGGACACACATTCAGCTGAAATGTATTGAGACGCAGAGACCATCTGTGTCCCTGCACCGCAATACACCCTGCCAGCCAATCAGAGGCCGGCTGTTGACGTTGGTGTGCCAGTCACAGGCGGCACATGACCGTGACGTCATGCACCATGCCAGCAAGACGAAGTTAGATGCCAGTTCCTTCAAGTGCTATAGAAGAATACGCTGCGAGTTGTGGGAGTGGAGGAAGGGAAGAAGAATAATTTATTTATTTTTAAATGTATTGGAGAAGAACAGCAAACATTATTAATGGAAGGGGCACAGGATGGGGGACATTATACCAGGAAGGGTACAATAAGAAAGCTCAGCAACACACTGCAAGGGACAATACATATGCAGACACTGAGAACATAAGAGCTAAACTGCATTATTGCTAAATAAAATGTACTTACAAAAAATGAAGGCTCTTAGCGCACAAATTGGCCAATTCATGTATGCCCATCAACCACGACAAGGTAGCCTCCGCATGATGGTTAACTAACCTCTTAAACATGCCTCTCTTGGGCTATAAGCCTACAATATAAATGGGCAAACATGCCTCTCTTGAGATAGAAACCTACAAATTTAAGTGGGCAGGTAGAATCCAACACTAATTAAAAGCACCCTTGGGCTGATGGGTGCTTATACCAGGAAGGGTTCCAGGATGGAGTGCATTATACCAGGAAGGGTCCCAGGATGGAGTGCATTATACCAGGAAGGGTCCCAGGATGGAGTGCATTATACCAGGAAGAGTCCCAGGATGGAGTGCATTATACCAAGAAGGGTCCCAGGATGGGGAACATTATACCAGGAAAGGGCCCAGGATGGGGGACATTATACCAGGATTGTGCTCAGGATGGGGGACATTATACCAGGAATGTGCTCAGAATGGGGTACATTATACCAGGAATGTGCTCAGAATGGGGTACATTATATCAGGAAGATGCCCAGGATGGAGTGCATTATACCAGGAGGTGCTCAAGAAGGGTAACATTATACCAGAAAGGTGCCAAGGATGTAGTGCATTATACCAGGAAGGTGCTTAGGATGTAGTGCATTATACCAGGAGGTGCTCAGGAAGGGTAACATTATACCAGGAAGGTGCCAAGGATGTAGTGCATTATACCAGGAAGGTGCTCATGATGTAGTGCATTATACCAGGAAGGTGCTCAGGATGGGGAACATTATACCAGGAAAGGGCGCAGAATAGAGCACATTATACAAGGAAGAGGCCCAAGATGTACAGTTGAAACCAGAAGTTTACATACAGTATATAAAAAGACACATATGCATGTTTTTCTCAATATCTGACATGAAATCAGAATAAACCTTTCCCGTTTTTTTAAATGCCTTAATACATTCTCTCTCTCCTTATTCTGGCATTTGGCAAATATTAAAAATTATGGTAATCCTAATTGACCTAAAACGGGAAAGGGCATCAGCGTTCCCATGTAACTTCCCAGGCCTATGCTCTACATGAAAGTTGAAGTCCTGAAGAGCTAGGAACCATCTAGTTACCCTGGCATTGTTACCTCTCTTTTCCCTCAACCATCTCAACGGGGCATGGTCTGACAACGGGCACAGGACAGTGTATGGAACTATGCTTTAAACCTGCAGGAGGCGCTGAGGGCCATCAAACAGGTAGACCCTGACAGTGTGCGTGATGAAAACAGACTGTTAACTGAGCAGTTTATTGAGGGTTTACTGTCCAGCGCCCACCGAACCCAGCTGCGCATAGTGGCTCTGCAAAACCCTGACTTAGACTTTGCTAAGTTTAAGGACAGGGCCATCTGGGTGCTACGAGAACCAGCACCAGGTGGCGCTACAGCTCACCGCCGCCCAGATATCACCTACCACCAGGAGGTGGCACCCTTTTCCCCGAAGCCTGTAGGAGCTGATGCGCAAACTCTGGACAGTGCACCATCAGGTCCAAGAGCTAACTAAAAGTGTAGCAGCACTAACCAAAACTGTACAGTCCTTGCAGGTGTATCCCAAAGGAAAGATCCAGCTGGCTTCCAGTCCGGAGGACAACCCGTGGCGCCAACAGAAGAGGATTCCACCATCCAGAGGAAGGAACAGCGACCGCTACGACCAGGACGGACAACCCATCTGCCGCCGCTGCAACCAGCCAGGACATTATGCAAGGTACTGTCATTTAAGCGAGCAAAACCTGGGGCAGAGGGCCAACCCCCAGGCATAAGACCACCAGGCCCATCAAGCTGGCGAGACAAATATGTGGGAGGACGACCGGTCCTACCTGTCGTGCTGGACGGCTTTCCAATGAGCGCGTTGCTGGACACTGGATCCCAAGTGACCAACATCCGCTACATTCTTTACTGTACTGACTCTGATATCACACGCCATCCAGATGAACATTTGGCATTTATGCCAGCAATGGTCAACCCGTTCCTCAGGTGGGGTTCAAAGAAGTGACCATAAAGTTGGCAAAGTGGAACTGCCAGCACAAGGACTGATTATTGTCGACATTGATCGCCGAGAAAGTCATCCCATGATAACCATGGGCACTAATGTCATTGAAAATTGTCTTGCAGAGATAATTGTCTTGTTACAGCAGGTTGCGGAGACCGCCAGATCCAGCCAGCAGCCGGTTCTACAAAGAGAGATCAGAGCCCTGATGAAAAGACAACAGGTAGAACTGTCTGGTGGTGAAATTGGCAGTGTCAGGATGAGTGACCCATTCCCTATTGCCATGCCCCTAAGAAGTGAAATTATGATATGGTGCCGGGCAGCTATTGGTCTAAGGGGTAGAGATTACCAGGCCATGGTAGAGCCCGTCTACTCTGACAGTAGGCCCACCATTTTGACAGCCCGGGGGGTGGTTGATGTCCGCCATGGGAGGGTACCCGTCCGCATCCTAAACATTGGGGAGAGAGAAGTCCATTTGCCCCGGTATGCCACTCTAGCCAAACAGTTCACTGTCAACCAGAATTCTATAAAGACAGTGGAATCCTTGCCTCCATCCCAACAGGCAGAGGATAACGGCTCCAAGGAATAAATGGAGGACTGGTGCCAGAAGCTGCATGTGGGCACTGACTCCACCTCTCCACACTGAAAACAAGGAGTGTACCGGGTGGTACAGGAATACGAAAGGGTCTTCCATAAACATCCACTTGACTTCGGGCAGGTAAAAGGGGTTCAACACCATATCCCCACGGGAGACCATCCACCCATTAAAGAAAGGTACCGGCCTGTACCCCCTGCACACTACCAAAATGCCTAAGGGATGTTGCGAGAAATGAAGGAGGCTGGGGTAATAAGAGACAGTTGTAGCCCCTGGGCAGCTCCATTAGTTCTTGTAAAGAAAAAGGATGGCGCTATGAGAATGTGTGTAGACTAAAGGAAAATCAACCGCATAACACACAAAGATGCATACCCGTTACCCAGAATAGAGGAATCACTAGCTTCATTAAAGTCTGCTAACTATTTCTCCACTTTGGCTCTTACTAGTGGGTATTGGCAGGTTCCTGTAGCAGAGGTGGATAAGGAAAAGACCGCATTCACCTCCCTGATGGGCCTCAGCGAGTTCAACTGCATGCCATTCTGGCTCTGCAACGCCCCAGGAACCTTCCAGCGGTTGATGGAGTGCTATCTGGGACATAAGAATTTCGAGACAGTCCTGCTGTACCTGGATGACGTCATTGTATACTCCCAGACGTATGAGAACCATCTGAAGCACCTGGCGGAAGTGTTTGACTCACTGGCTGGCTTTGGTCTAAAGGTGAAGCCCTCAAAATGTCATCTGCTGAAGCCCAAGGTACAGTACCTGAGGCACGGGGTGAGCGCTGACAGTGTAGCTCCAGATCCCGATAAAATCACAGTAATCAAGGACTGGCCAAGACCCTCCACCGTAAAGGAAGTGCGGCAGTTCCTCGGGTTGGTAGGCTACTACCGAAGATTTATTCCAGGCCTCACCAAGATGGCAGCACCCATGCTGGACCTCCTGATAGGCCAGTCCAGGAAGGCCAAAAACCAGAAGCCGCCATTCAAATGGGACAAGCTGGAAGATGAGTCCTTCCACCAGCTGAAAATGGCCCTCACGGGGGACGAGATCCTGGCTTACCCTGATTATGGCCAGCCCTTCATCCTCCACACGGACGCGAGCAACGTGGGACTGGGAGCGGTGCTGTCCCAGATCCAGCAGGGCAGAGAACGGGTAATCACTTATGCCAGCAGGAAGCTCCGGCCCTCAGAAAGGAACCCTGAAAATTACAGCTCCTTCAAGCTAGACTTCCTCGCAGTGGTATGGGCAGTGACAAAGCGCTTTAAACATTACCTCGCCTCTTCCAAGTTCACAGTATTCACAGACAAAAACCCGCTGACACACCTGGACACTGCGAAACTTGGTGCCCTGGAGCAGAGATGGATGGCCCGACTCTCCAATTATGAGTTCACCATCAAGTACCGGGCTGGGCGCAAGAATGCCAATGCAGATGCACTGTCCAGGATGCCTAACTTGCCAGATGGGGGAGAAGACCCAGAAGAACTGGAAGAGATAGAAATCCCCGCTTTCCACCGTCATGGGATAACTCAGTGCTCCCACTGTGTGAAAGACAGGTACTCTTCCACCAAAGAGGCCACGTTCAATCCCTTGCCCCACCACGGCTGGGCAGAAACACAAGACAGTGACCCGGCCGTCCACCTAGTCAAAGAGTTGCTGACACGAGCCGACTCATACCCTGACCCAGATGCTCCAGAGGAGACCAAACAGCTGTGGAAAGAGAAGAGTAAGCTGTTCATCTATGAAGGGAAGCTGTGTCGAAGAACTGTCAACTCCCAGGCGCATGAGCTGGTCTGGCAGGTGGTAGTCCCGAGGCGGGACGCGTCTATGGTCTTGGAAGTGTACCACGATGGAGCAGGACACTTCGGATGGAAAAAGCTGGAAGTCCTGCTGCGTGAACGGTTCTATTGGGTCGGCATGAGAGGAGCAATCGAGAGGTGGTGTCGAGACTGCGGACCGTGCAACCTGAGAAGGAAAGACCGTGACAGCCAGAGGGCTCCCCTGCAGCCCATCATCACCAAGCAGCCGCTCGAACTGGTAGCCCTAGACCATGTGAAGCTGTCCCCAAGCAGGTCAGGCTATGTCTACGCTCTCACCATCGTAGACCACTACTCCCGGTTTCTGGTAGTAGTGCCAGTCAAGGACCAAACAGCTCAGACAGCAGCCAGAGCTTTCCAACAGCACTTCTGCCGCCCGCATGGTTACCCAGAACCTATGCTAACTGACCAAGGTCCGGCCTTCGAAGCGGAGGTATTCCAAGAGTTCTGCAACCTGTACGGCTGCAAGAAGATCAGGACAACGCCTTATCACCCCCAGACCAACAGGATGTGTGAAAAGATGAACCAGGTGGTGATAGACCTACTGAAGACATTGCCCCTGGAGGAACGCAGTCTGTGGCCAGAAAAGTTGCTAGACCTAGTGGACCTCTACAATCATATCCCAGTGAATTCCACCAACTGCACACCAGCTTACCTGATGAGAGCGAGACCTGGTAAGCTGCCCATCGATCTGGATATGGGAGTTCTGACACCAGAGGACGCCTCACCAGACGCAGATTGGGACACTGAGTGGCAACAGCAATACCGCAAGGTACAGGAAAGTGTTGAAAGAAGTCTGTTCCAAGCAAGAGAAAGGCAAGAGAGGACTTACAATCAACATGCACCTGCTGCCCCCTTGTCACCTGGAGAGCAAGTCCTAAAGAGGAAGAGGCGACTCCACAAGTTGGATGACCAGTGGGAAAAAGAGCCGTACACCATTCTACCATCAAGTCATGATAATACCAAGGTGTGCCTCATAAGTAAGGACGGACGTGAGACAACAGCAACAGTTTCCAGTTTCCAGAGACCACCTGAAGAAATGTCCCGAGCAGCTACAGCATGCTGAAGAAGGCCAAGATATCCCTCAACCCGCAGAGGAAGTGTAAGAAATGGTCAGCACGGTACTCGGAGAATTTCCCCGGTCATGGACACAAGTGAATAATGCCATTGTTGTGCCTGTCCTTACATTTCTCCAACCAGCACCTCAAGCACCTACAGAAGTCTCAGTAGAGTTGGAAGAACCAATGGCCCCGGAGACAGAAGATTCCTCATCAGCAGACCAGGAGAATCTACCCTCTGCTAGTAGCGAGCCTGTCGTACCCACGGTAAGCCAAAGGATCCGTAGGAAGCTGCCCAACCTACCAGTGACACCTCAAAATACCAGTAGTGCAGGTCACACAGTGCCCACCACACCAGGGGTAGGGAAAAGGGACCAGAGTGGAACACAGACAGACAGTGTGTTACGCAGGTCCACCAGAGTCACCAGAGGTCAAATTCCTGCTCGTTGGAAAATTTAAATGTAACTATAACTGTAATGTTGAATTGTTTTGTGTGTGTATTGAATATGTTTTTCCAGTTACCCTACAGGGTCCAAAAAGACTTTCAGGTTATGGACAATGAATAACCAAAAACTCTGCCTGTAAATAGTGCACCTGTAAAGTGCCCCTTTGGTGCCAGACCACAGAACAAAAACCCGTGGAGGTGGCTGAAGATGTGGTCCAACTCCGGATCATCAATGCCCTGTAGCCACCCTAGGGCCTACGTTGAGGGTTTGGGACAGGTCCCTCTGATTGCACCTTGTTTCAGTGAAATGGACACCTGGTTGCGGATGATACCGTGACCTTTAAAGACTCTAATGGTTGTAAATATGTTAATGTATTGTTACCTGTTGTATTTTTGCAAAATATGTTCAGTCCCGGAGTACTGAAATTTACTAGGGTGGAATGTGGCACCCCAGAGGGTCTGGTTGCCACAGTGGTAGTAATACCATGTCTGGGAGCAAAACAGGAGTTTCCTGGTCAGTTTCCTACATGCAACACCTCCTGCTCCAGACCAGAAAAGGGGAGGATCCTGCCCTATATAACTGGATCTGGAGGCAGGGTTAGTCAGTCTAGTGAGAGTCTAGTTCAGTGTCAGGAGTCAGTTAGGACTAAGGAGCAAGGAGCTGAGGACTGGAGCTGTGCAGAGCTCGTCCTGGCCAGTGGATACAGAAGACCTGACACCGGAGTCCGAGGCTGTGAGGATTGTATATCCAGCAGCAGAAACCGCAAGGCAGGAGATTGCAGGTCTCCTGGCTGACAGAAGCCCGGAGGCTCAGCCACACGAAAGGACCAGTACCACCACAGAGGAGCGAGGAATACACGGGATCCGAGTCGCCAGCCATACGGGTGAACAGCACGTTACACTCAGGGACGTGGGCTACAACACGACTATAAGCGGGATAGCCAAAAGAGTACAGTCGGAACGGCAGGCCTACAACTCCACTTGGCCAGGGGATTCTAGGATTGCTCCCAGACTGACCAGGCCCTCATCCCTGGCAAGTACTCCCGTTGGGGCCTATATAATTACCACCAGTAAAGACCCTAGGACTGCACTGCAAAGACTCCGTGTTATTATTACTGATCCAGGCACTATCACCACCATCATCCATACACGCTGCCCTGAAGCTACACTCTTCCTGTGAGGAGTTACACTACCTTGCTGCGCATACCACCAGCTTCAGCGGACTGCCCTGCAGCGGCGGTTACCAATAACCGCAATCCACAGGTGACATAGTCAGACTATCAATAACTGAGACACATAGATTACCCTGGTTTGACCGCCCTGGGTCACGGACCGGGTCGCTGCCACAGTGACTACAACCCCCAGCATCTACAGGCCCGGCTCCGGGTCTCCCCACGGCCCAGGGGGCGCGTCATTTATGTCACTTAATTGTGTGCCAGGCAGTGGAGCAGCTGAGGCCAAGCAGACATGCTGCACAGACCGGAGCAGTGGGGGAATGGGGAGAGGTGAGTATTGTATTTATTTTTTTACATCATTGAGAACATGGTGGTCACAAGGCTGGAGGGCTATGGGGGGTGCATTATAGTATATGTACTCTATGGGGCAGCATTATACTCTATGGGGGCCGCATTGTACTGTATTGAGGACTATGGGGAGTGCATTGTACTATATGAGGGCTGCATTATACAGTATTGAGAACTATGGAGAGTACATTATACTGTATGGAGGATTATGGGGCACATTATACTATATGGAGGACTATGGGGCATATTGTACTTAAGGAGCACAATGCTGCCTATTCATCGAGTGATTGGATTGTTTATGCCAAAACAAAGCTCATTGTTCTCAGCAGCACATCGTTTGGTGTAATCTGCAGATATACTGCTAATAAAATGATACTGTAAGGGGACAGATTGATCTACTAGTGACTGTTCTGTCCCCATCATTCTTCCTCAGCCGGTGTAAAGAACCCGGGAAACAAGCGTCGAATGACTTCAATATTGTCGATCGCGCTCGTTTAATGGCCTGAACTCAGCGCATGTAAATACAACCAAAATATTTCTGTGTGATGGTGCAATATGTGAGCATTTGGGGCCCCACTATCTCTAAAACAGGCCCTGAGTACAACCAAAGCTAGTCCATACATAGCCCATTCAAAAAGTGTGAAAATATATGTATATGTGGCACCCCAGGGGGTCTGGTTGCCACAGTGGTAGAAATACCATATCTGAGAGCGAGCATGGGTTTTCCTGGTCAGGAGCACATTTGCATGCAACGCTTCCTGCCCCAGTCCAGGGAGGGGAGGAACCTGCCATTTATAAACTGGATCTGGGGCGGGGTTAGTTAGTTAGTTCCAGAGAGAGGGACAGAGCAGCAAGGAGCCCTGTAGGAGACAGGAGCTGAGAGCCAGGGACTGGAGCAGCAGAGCTCGTCCTGGCAGATGACGCAGAAAACCGGACACCGGAGTCCGAGGCTGTGAGGATATTCACATCCAGCAGCAGAAACCACCTGGCAGGGGATTTCAGGTCCTCTGGCCGTAGAAAGCCTGGAGGCTCAGTCACACGCAAGGGACCGGCACCGCCATAGAGGAGCGGAAGGAACCAAAGGCCCCAAGTCACCAGCCATACGGGTGAGCACCACACGGTACACTCAGGGACGTGGGCTACTACACGACTAGAGCAAGGTAGCCAGGAAGAGTGCAGTCAGACGGGAAGGCCTACACCTCCACCTGGCCAGGGGGATTCTTGTTCGCTCACAGACTGACCAGGCCTCTAATGCTAGCCAGTACTCCCAGCAGGGTCTCCTTCATCACCAACAGTAAAGACCCTGAACTACACTGCACGGACTTTGAGTCATTTCTGCTGCGCCTATGCACCACAACCCTCACCATCTACACACGCTGCCCTGAGGCTATACTCCTCCCGTGGGGAGTTATACTACCCCCTGCTGCGCACACAACATCAGCCTCAGCGGTCTGCCCCGCAGCGGCGGTTCTCAGAGACCGCAATCCACGGGTGGCATAGTCGGACATTTCAACATTAAAAACCAAGTAAACAGATCCGCCACTGGTTTGACCACCCTGATCCACGGGACCGGGTCGCCGCCACGGAGACTACAACCCCTGACATCACACAGAGACCCAGCTCTGGGTATTCTCACACACACGGCCCAGGGGGCGCATCAACTTTGGCGTAGTCGGCAGGATCTCGTGCCCGCAACCACCGGGTACTGCGTGCCTGAAGAAAGACTGTGATACTTACCGTGGTGAAGTTTCCCGCCATCCGCAAACGTTTTCCCACCATCCGCAGCCATTTTCCCGCTATTGGGCGCCATTTTTGGGACGCCGCGCGGGAAGAAGAGGGGCGTGGACGCCAAAAGCGCGCAAGAGCTGAAGCCCCACCTTACGTACTGACACTGCGCAAGGACCTGGAAGGAGCCTAGCGGACGCCGACGTCACCAGCGCGCGACGCAAGGTCCTCGACCCCGACGATCGCCTGCGGAGCCGCGGCCTACGAGAAGAAGCAATGGAAGGTAGGCCACGGTTAACTAGGGGGGAGGAAGACACCAGGAATGGAGGGAGCTCCTACCGCCAGTGCGGCAGTGCCGCAGTGATGCCGTTCACGATGCCGTATATCCCTGGAGCGGCATGGTTACCCCAGTACTCAGGGGAGTCGCATACCCTGAGCAACTTTAAAGAAAGACTGTATAGCCCATTCAAAGTATACCCCCTGTCCGAGGAACATAAAGTGAGCATCCTGATAGGTCAGTTAATTGGAGCAGCCCAAAGAGAAGTGAAGTCCTGGTCAGCCAGGGAAAAGGGGACTGTAAAGGAAATACTGGCACTTTTGATACCGCACCTCAGCAGAGATCAAGCTAAAATGTTATGGATGCAAGCAGCGGGCACAAGACAGTATACGGTACTATGCTTTGAATTTGCAGGAGGCCCTGAGAGCCATTAAGTAGGCAGACCCTGACAGCGTGCGGAATGAGGATAAGCTGTTGACTGAACAGTTCATTGAGGGTCTACTGTCCAGCGCCCACCGAACCCAGTTGCGTGTAATGTCCTTGCAGAACCTTGATTTGGACTTTGCGCAGTTTAAAGACAAGGCCATCCGGGTGCTCCGAGAACCGGCACCAGGTGGCGCTGTAACCCACAGGCGCCCTGCTATCACCAGGAGGCGGCACCCTTGCCTGCAGAGCCTGTGGGAGCTGATACACAGGCTTTGGACAAAGCCCCGGCTGTAGACCTGCACCATCAGGTCCAAGATCTGACCAAAAGCGTTGCCGCGCTAACAAGAACTGTGCAGTCTTTACAGGTGTCTTCCCCAGGAAAGATCCAGCTGGCTTCCAGTCCGGAGGACGTCCCTTGGAGCCAACGGAGGAGGATCCCATCGTTCAGAGGAAGGCCCAGCGACCGCTATGACCAGGACGGACAACCCATCTGCCGCCACTGCAACCAACCAGGACATATGGCAAGGTACTGTCATTTAAATGGGCCCGACCTGGGGCAGAGGACCGACCCCCAGGCATAAGATCATAAGGCCCATCGAGCTGGCATGATAAGTACGTAGGGGGACGACCGGTCTTGCCTGTGGTGCTGGATGGCATTCCTATGAGTGCACTACTGAACACCGGGTCACAGGTAACCACCATCCCCTATGTGCTCTTTAAGCGGTACTGGAATGACTCAGATATTACCCGCTACCCAGATGACGATTTGAGCATCATCGCAAGCCATGGTCAGCCCGTGCCGCAGGTGGGATTCAAGGAGGTGACCATAAAGATTGGTAAAGTTGAACTGCCAGCGCAAGGACTGATTATTGTGGACATTGACCGTCGTGAAAGCCACCCTAAGATAACCTTGGGTACTAATGTTATTGAAAATTGTCTTGCAGAGATAATTGTCATATTACAGCAGGTTGCGGTGAACGCCAGCTCCAGCCAGTAGCATGTCCCACAAAAAGTGATCAGAGCCCTGATGAAAAGGCAGCAGGTAGAACTGTCTGGTGGTGAGATTGGTAGTGTAAGGATGAGTGACCCGTTCCCTATCGCCATGCCCCCAAAGAGTGAGATGATGATCTGGTGCCGGACTGCAATCGGGTTAAGAGGAAGGGACTACCAAGCCATGGTAGAACCCGTCTACTCAGACAGTAGGCCCACCATTTTGACGGCACGGGGGGTGGTCAATGTATGCCATGGGAGGGTACCCGTCCGCATCCTAAACATTGGGGAAAGAGAAGTATACTTGCCCCAGTATGCCACTCTAGCCAAATTGTTCACCGTTAACCAAAACTCAATAAAGGCCATGGAACCCTTGCCTCCATCTCAACTAGAGGAGGGTAACGGCTCCAAGAAACGAATGGAGGACTGGTGTCAGAAGCTGCATGTGGGCACCGACTCCACTCCCTCACACCAAAAACAGGGAGTCTACCGGGTGGTGCAGGAGTACGAAAGAGTCTTTAGCAAACACCCGCTAGACTTTGGGCAAGTAAAGGGGGTAGAACACCACATCCCCACAGGAGACCATCCACCCATAAAGGAAAGATACCGACCTGTACCCCCTGCACACTATCAGAATACCAAGGGGATGTTGCGAGACATGAAGGAGGCTGGGGTAATCAGGGACAGCTGTAGCCCCTGGGCAGCTCCACTAGTTCTTGTGAAAAAGAAAGATGGCACCATGAGAATGTGTGTAGATTACAGAAAGGTCAACCGTATCACACACAAAGATGCGTACCCGTTACCTAGGATAGAGGAATCTTTAGCTGCATTAAAGTCTGCTAACTTCTTCTCCACTTTGGATCTTACTAGCGGGTACTGGCAGGTTCCTGTAGCAGAGGCAGACAAGGAGAAGACCGCGTTCACCACCCCGATGGTTCTCAGCGAATTCAACTGTATGCCATTCGGGCTCTGCAATGCACCAGGAACCTTCCAGCGGTTGATGGAGCGCTGCCTGGGGCACAGGAATTTCGAGACGGTCCTGCTATACCTGGACGATGTCATCGTGTATTCCAAAACATATGAGGACCATCTGAAACACCTGGCAGAGGTGTTTGACGCCCTGGCAGGCTACGGCCTAAAGGTGAAACCCTCCAAGTGTCATCTACTGAAACCAAAAGTACAGTACCTGGGACACATGGTGAGTGCTGACGGAGTAGCTCCAGACCCTGATAAAATTACAGTGATTAAGGACTGGCCAAGACCCTCCAGCATAAAGGAAGTGCGGCAGTTCCTCGGGTTGGTAGGCTACTACCGAAGATTCATCCCCGGGTTCACCAAAATGGCAGCCCCTATGCAAAACCTCCTGTTGGGTCAGTCAAAGACCAAGAATCAGAAGCCACCCTTCAAATGGGACAAGCTGGAGGATGAGTCTTTCCGCCAGCTGAAGATGGCCCTCACGGGGGATGAGGTCCTGGCTTACCCTGATTACGGCCAGCCTTTCATCCACCACACGGACGCGAGCAACATCGGGCTAGCGGCGGTGCTGTCCCAGATCCAACAGGGCAGAGAACGGGTAATTGCTTATGCCGGCAGGAAGCTCCGGGCTACAGAGAGAAACCCCGAAAATTATAGCTCCTTCAAGCTAGAGTTCCTGGCAGTGGTGTGGGCAGTTACAGAACGCTTTAAGCATTACCTTGCCTCTTCCAAGTTCACCGTGTACACGGACAACAACCCGTTGACACACCTGGACACTGCGAAACTTGGTGCCCTGGAGCAGAGATGGATGGCCCGCCTATCCAACTATGAATTTACAATCAAATACCAGGCGGGACGCACAAATGCCAACGCAGACGCCCTGTCCAGGATGCCGAACTAGCCGGACGGAGGGGAAGATCCAGAAGAACTGGAAGAGATTGAACTCCCTGCGTTCCACCGTCATGAGATTACCCAGTGTTCCCACTGTGTAAGGGACAAACACTCTGCCACGTTCAATCCCTTACCCCACTACAGCTGGGCGGAGACGCAATACAGTGACCCAGCCGTCCGCCTGTTAAAAGAGATGCTGACACAGGCTGATGCCCGCCTTGACCCAGACGCTCCGGAAGAGACCAAACAGCTGTGGAAGGAGAAGAGTAAACTGCTTCTCTACAAGGGGAAGCTGTGCCGGAGAATTGTTAACTCCCGGACACATGAGCTGACCTGGCAGGTAGTGGTCCCGAGACGAGACGCGGCTATGGTCCTGGAGGCATACCACGACGGAGCAGGACACCTTGGATGGAAGAAGTTGGAGTTCCTGTTGCGTGAACGGTTCTTCTGGGTAGGCATGAGAGGGGCCATTGAGAGATGGTGCAGAGACTGCGGCCCGTGCAACCTGAGAAGAAAGGACCGTGCCAGCCAGAAGACTCCCCTGCAGCCCATCATCACCAATGAGCCACTAGAACTGGTAGCCCTGGACCATGTGAAGCTGGCTCCAAGTAGGTCCGGGTACGTCTACGCTCTCACCATCGTAGACCACTACTCCCAGTTCCTGGTGGTTGTCCCTGTCAAGGACTTAACAGCTCAGACAGCAGCTAGAGCCTTCCAGCAGCACTTCTGCCATCCACACGGGTATCCAGAGCAAGTATTGATAGACCAAGGTCCAGCCTTCGAAGCGGAGGTCTTCCAGGAGTTCTGCAACCTCTATGGCTGCAAGAAGATAAGGACAACGCCCTATCACCCCCAAACCAACGAATTGTGTGAGAAGATGAACCAGGTGGTGATAGACTTGCTGAAAACGTTGCCCCTGGAAGAACGCAGTCTGTGTCCTGAAAAACTGCCTGATCTGGTGGACTTGTATAACCACATCCCAGTAAATTCCACCAACTGCACCCCGGCTTACCTAATGAGAGCAAGACCTGGTAAGCTGCTTATTGACCTGGATATGGGAGTCCTGACACCCGAGGATACCTCGCCAGAGGCAGACTGGGATACAGAACGGCAGCAGCAGTACCGGAAAGTGCAGGAGAGTGTTGAGAGAAGTTTGTCTCAAGCAAGAGAAAGGCAAGAGAGGACTTACAACCAGCATGCTCCCGCTGTTCCCCTGGCACCTGAAGAGCAGGTCTTGAAGAGGAAGAGGCGGCTCCATAAGTTGGATGACCAGTGGGAGAAAGACCCGTACACAGTACTGCCCTCAAGTCATGAAAACCCGAAAGTATGCGTTATCAGTAAGGATGGAGGCGAGACCACAGCCACTGTCTCTAGAGACCACCTGAAGAAGTGTCCCGAGCAGCTGCAAAGCACTGATGAAGACCAAGATAGCCCTCAACCCGCAGAGGAAAGGGAAGAAATGGTCAGTACAGTACTCGGAGAATTTCCCCGGTCCTGGACACAAATTAACAACGCTATAGTGGTACCCGTCCTTACCTTTCTCCAGCCAGCCCCTCAAGGGCCTACAGAAGAGCAAGTAGTATTGGAAGAGCAACCGGCCCTGGAGGCAGAGGATTCCATACCAGCAGCCCAGGAGAATCAACCCTCTGCTAGTAGTGAGCCTGCCGTGCCCGTGGTAAGCCAAAGAGTACGCAGAAAGCTGCCCAACCGACCCGTAACATCTCCAAACACCTGTAGTGCAGACACTAGCGAGCCCACTACACAAGGGGTGGAAACAGGGGACCCAGAAAGAACACCATCAGATAGTGTGTTACGTAGGTCAACAAGGAGCACTAGAGGTCAGAAGCCTGCTCGCTGGAGAATCTAGGAGAAATGATATATACCCGTATATTGCAAATGTTGTAATGTTTTATGTTTGTTACCTCAATACTGATTATGTTTCTCAAGTTACCCGACAGGGTCTATGGACGGACAGGTTATGGACAATGAATAACCGGAACTGTACCTTGTAAATAGTTGCACCTGTTAAGTGCCCCTTTTGGGCCAGACCACAGAACAAAAACCCGTGGAGGTGGCTGAAGACGTGGTCCAACGCCGGATCATCGATGCCCTGTAGCCACCCCAGGGCCTACGTGGAGGGTTTGGGACGGGTCCCTCAAAATGCATCTTGGGTGACACGCACACCTGGTTACGGAAGCGCCGTGACTGTTATGTTCTGCTACCAGAGCTAAGGAAAGAGAGGAGATCTGTCCCTACGATAGAACTCAGCTGAATCCCTACGATGTAACAGGGAACCTGATCCTGCGATCAGACCTGCTAAAGTCCTAAGCTAGTCTGTACGGAGACCTATAGATGTGGGGAAGGAATCCCTACAAGTACTAAGGACTGGGAGGAAAATGGACACCTCCTAACAGAAATAGTAGCAGACAGACGAACAAACAAAATATATAGAACATAGAGGTCCGTAGACCAAGCAAACTGACAGAGTTAGATACAGAGCACAGGCTAGCTAGAAAGTAGTAATACAATGAAGTCCAGCAAAGCCAGAAGGGCGGAGCAGGATTAAATAGGCCAACAAGGTCATGTGACCAGTAAAGGAAAAAAAACCTAAGAGCAAGGTTCTAACAGTACCCCCCCTTCTAAGAGGATCCTCCGGATCCCCTAGGACCAGGCTTATCGGGAAATCTCCTGTGAAACGCTCTGATAAGTCTGGACGCGGAAACATCATCCGACCTCACCCAAGAGTTATCCTCGGGACCGAAACCTTTCCAGGCCACAAGATACTGCAAACTACCTCTATACCGTCTAGAGTTAAGGATGCGAGAAATTTCATATTCCCCGTCCTCCACCACCGGAGGAACAGAGGCAGAGGCGTCACAATCCGATACAACAGCTTTTTTCAACAGAGAGACATGAAATACCGGATTAATTCTCCAGGAGGTAGGAACCTCCAACCTAACAGCAGATTGGTTGACAACCTGAAGCACCTTAAAGGGCCCTACAAACTTGGGACCCAATTTCTTTGAAGGAATCCTCAACCGCAGATTCCTAGAGGACAACCAAACCATGTCACCAACAGCGAACAAAACCTCCTGTCGTTTCCTATCAAAGTAGTCTTTAGATTTTCTGTTGGCCTCCTGAAGATTACCACGCACATCCGTCCAAACTCTCTCCAAATCACCGGAAAAATTCTCCTCCTCAGGCACGGCAGATCCCAACTTGGAGAACGACCCAAACGACGGATGTCTCCCAGAACAACAAAAAAAAGGCGAACAACCCGCAGAAGAAGATGTATGATTGTTCAGAGCAAATTCAGCAAGTGGCAGAAACTCAGACCACCCCTCTTGATTGTCTGCCACAAAACAACGCAAGAACTGCTCAACATCCTGGTTTTTCCTTTCTGTCTGGCCATTAGATTCAGGATGATATCCGGACGAGAACGACAAATGAACTCCCAACCTATCACAAAAGGCACGCCAAAAACGAGCCACGAACTGAGGACCCCTATCAGAAACAATGTCAGTAGGAACGCCATGAAGTCTGACAATTTCCTTGACAAAGGCCTTAGCGAGAGTTTTAGCGCAGGGCAGTTTGACGAAAGGAACCAAGTGACACATCTTGCTAAAACGGTCCACGACCACCCAGATGACAGTAAAACCCTCAGAGGGGGGAAGGTCAGTTATAAAGTCCATAGCCAAATGTGTCCAAGGAGCACTGGGAACCTCCAAAGGACAAAGCAACCCCGCAGCAGGAGTATGTGAGGACTTAGATCTAGCACATATAGTACACTGACGCACCCACTTAATGACTTCCTTCTGCCATCCAGGCCACCAAAAACTGCGACCCACCAGTCTCTTGGTCTCAGAGATTCCGGGATGACCTGCCAACCGAGATTCGTGACACTCAACAAACAAATCTCTCCTAAAGGTCCCAGGCACAAACAACCTCCCATGAGGAGTGTTAGAAGGGGCATTCTCCTGTGCTTTAAGAATCTCATTTTCCAAAACGGAATCCAAAGCAGCTATCACAACACCTTCTTGTAAAATGTTCTCCTCTTTCTCAGCACCGACTATGGGAGAAAAACTGCGAGACAAGGCATCCGCCTTAACATTCTTAGTACCAGGGATGTAAGTAACGGAGAAATTAAACCGCGAGAAAAACAGTGCCCACCTAGCCTGACGGGCATTCAGGCGCTTGGCAGCATCAAGATATATCAGATTTTTATGATCCGTAAGAACCTGAACGGGAAATTCCGCACCTTCCAAGAAGTGGTGCCAGTGTTCAAATGCGAGTTTAATAGCCAATAATTCCCGATTACCAATATCGTAATTCAGTTCAGTCTCCGAAAATTTTTTTGAAAAAAAGACACAGGGATGTAATCCATCCCCGTTATCCTGAGACAATACTGCGCCAACCCCCACAGAGGAAGCATCAACCTCAACCAAAAACGGCCTAGTAACATCAGGCTGCATAAGGATGGGAGCAGAGGTGAACCTCTCCTTGAGATACACAAAAGCTTCAATGGCCTCAGAAGACCACTGAACCGCATCAGCACCTTTCCTGGTGAGATCAGTCAGAGTTTTGACAATACTAGAAAATTTTTTATGAATTTTCTGTAGTAATTGGCGAAACCCAAAAACCTCTGTATCGATTTCAAACCAATAGGCCTAGGCCATTCCTGCACAGCCTGAACCTTAACCGGATCCATCTCAAAACCTTTGCTGGAGATAATGTAGCCCAAAAAACTAATTCTCTGTACAGCGAACTCACATTTCTCCAGCTTAGCAAAAAGCGAATTGTCCATTAATAACTGTAATACCTCACGCACGCTCCGCCAATGAGACTCCAGATCCGGCGAATAAATCAAAATGTCATCCAAATACACAACCACATTTTTACCGATCAAAGGTCTAAGGATGTCATTAATCAGATTCTGAAAAAATGCAGGAGCATTAGTAAGACCAAAAGGCATAACCAGATTCTCAAAATGACCCACAGGAGTGTTAAAAGCAGTCTTCCATTCGTCACCCTCCTTCATGCGCAACAGATTGTATGCCCCCTTAAGGTCAATTTTAGAGAACCACTTGGCCCCCATTAACTGGTTAAACAGATCAGGAATCAATGGCAGTGGGTAAGGATTGCGTACAGTAATTTTGTTAATCTCACGAAAATCCAGACAAGGACGTAAACCGCCGTCCTTTTTTTTTACAAAAAAAAATCCAACCTCCACAGGAGACTTAGAGGGCCTAATGTGACCGGCGGCCAAACTTGTCTGTATGTATTCCTCCAAAGCCTTCCTCTCAGGAATAGTAAGGTTAAATAAACGACTTTTAGGAAGAGTCGCTCCAGGGACAAATTCAATAGAACAATCATAGTCTCTATGGGGAGGCAAAACCTGCGATTCCTTCTCAGAAAAAACTCTCCAAAAATCCTGAATAGGAACAGGCAATTCTCCCCTATCCAAAGCTGCAATACGCCCGTTACAACACTTGTCATAACATTTATGGCTCCAGGATTTAATTTCACTGGTAGACCAATCCAGTACAGGATTGTGAAATTTTAACCAGGGCAATCCCAATATTACTGGAGAAGGCAAGTTATTCAACACTACCAAATCCAATTTCTCATGGTGAACACCATTAATAGTGAGAGGAAATTCACAGACCTTGAGAGTAATATTCTTCAAAGGGGAACCATCCACAGAAACCACAGCAATGGGGGATGATAAAGGTTCGGGTTTTAAATTGAGTCTTTCCAAGAATCCCCCATCAATTACATTCAGAGTAGACCCACAATCGACAAACACCCGAAATTCCACTAATTTTTCCTGAGCAATCGTGGAAGCAGCTAAAAATACACCCTTGGAATTTAAACAGGCAATACGGGCATGACTGACCATTTTTTTTTTCTTTCTTCAGGTGTAGGATAAGCAATTAGCAGGTCTTTAACCCTTTCATTGAGCCCAGCAAGAAATAGACTTTTCAGAGCAGAATCGTTCCACCCTGTTTGAGTAGACCATCGACGGAAATGAGTACAATATTTTTCCACATTACCTGATCCCTGTCTCAAACGTCTTAACTCAGTCTCAGCTGATGCGACACGGTCAGGATCATCATATAATAGCCCCAAAGCAGAAAAAAAACTATCCACTGATCTGAAGCATGTATCACTAGGTTGCAAAGAAAAGGCCCACTCCTGAGGCTCTTTGCGCAAAAGTGACATTATGAACCCTATGCGCTGGGATTCATCCCCAGAGGACTTGGGTCTCAAACGAAAATACAATAAGCAAGCATTTTTAAATGAAAAAAATTCTCGGTGTTCACCAAAAAATAAATCCGGCAAACATACCTTAGGCTCCAAGAAATGTGCTCCAGGACAGTTACTCACGTGCTGACGGAGCTCGGCCACCTCCAGAGAGAGTCCCTGCAGGCGATGAGCCAAATCCTGAACCGACACCATGATGGAACAGAAAAATCTTTCCTTAGAGAATTTGCAGGCTGGACTTACTGTTATGTTCTGCTACCAGAGCTAAGGAAAGAGAGGAGATCTGTCCCTATGATAGAACTCAGCTGAATCCCTACGATGTAACAGGGAACCTGATCCTGCGATCAGACCTGCTAAAGTCCTAAGCTAGTCTGTACGGAGACCTATAGATGTGGGGAAGGAATCCCTACAAGTACTAAAGACTGGGAGGAAAATGGACACCTCCTAACAGAAATAGTAGCAGACAGATGAACAAACAAAATATATAGAACATAGAGGTCCGTAGACCAAGCAAACTAACAGAGTTAGATACAGAGCACAGGCTAGCTAGAAAGTAGTAATACAATGAAGTCCAGCAAAGCCAGAAGGGCGGAGCAGGATTAAATAGGCCAACAAGGTCATGTGACCAGTAAAGGAAAAAAAACCTAAGAGCAAGGTTCTAACAGTGACCTATCAAGACTGAACTCCTTGTACATATATTGTTGTGTTATTGTTTATACCCTGTTATGTGTGTTTTCAAAAAAAAAAGTGTTTAGTCCCGGAGTACTAAAGTTTACTAGGGGGGAATGTGGCACCCCAGGGGGTCTGGTTGCCACAGTGGTAGAAATACCATGTCTGAGAGCGAGCATGGGTTTTCCTGGTCAGGAGCACATTTGCATGCAACGCCTCCGGCCCCAGTCCAGGGAGGGGAGGAACCTACCCTTTATAAACTGGATCTGGGGCGAGGTTAGCTAGTTAGTTCCAGAGAGAGGGATAGAGCAGCAAGCAGCCCTGTAGGAGACAGGAGCTGAGAGCCAGGGACTGGAGCAGCAGAGCTTGTCCTGGCTGAAGACGCAGAGAACCGGACACCGGAGTCTGAGGCTGTGAGGATATTCACATCCAGCAGCAGAAACCACCTGGCAGGGGATTTCAGGTCCTCTGGCCGTAGAAAGCCCGGAGGCTCAGTCACATGCAAGGGACCGGCACCGCCATCGAGGAGCGGAAGGAACCAAAGGCCCCAAGTCACCAGCCATACGGGTGAGCACCACACGGTACACTCACGGACGTGGGCTACTACACGACTACAGCAAGGTAGCCAGGAAGAGTGCAGTTAGACGGGAAGGCCTATACCTCCACCTGGCCAGGGGGATTCTTGTTCGCTCACAGACTGACCAGGCCTCTAATGTTAGCCAGTACTCCCAGCAGGGTCTCCTTCATCACCAACAGTAAAGACCCTGAACTGCACTGCATGGACTTTGAGTCATTTCTGCTGCACCTATGCACCACAACCCTCACCATCTACACATGCTGCCCTGAGGCTATACTCCTCCCGTGGGGAGTTATACTACCCCCTGCTGCGCACACAACATAAGCCTCAGCGGTGTGCCCTGCAGCGGCGGTTCTCAGTGATCGCAATCCACGGGTGGCGTAGTCGGACATTTCAACATTAAAAACCTAGTAAACAGATCCGCCACTGGTTTGACCACCCTGAGCCACGGGACCGGGTCGCCGCCACGGAGACTACAACCCCTGACATCACACAGAGACCCGGCTCCGGGTATTCCCACACACACGGCCCAGGGGGCGCGTCATATATAAAGGCATATACGACTAGTAATGCTAACTGTAGAATACCATGCTACAAACATAACAAATGCTAATAAATGTACAGAAAAAGTAATGGATGATACATCAAGCTCATGTGTAGAAATGAAGCCTACCTAGTGATGTCCGGAGCCTCTCCGTAGACTTCAATAGGCAGCTTCTATTGTATTCCTCACTGAGTTATCAGTCTGTCTTGTCTTTAGCTTGATGGATTTTACCTATTCTTCAGAGGACGCTACATTCACAAATCCTTGTCTATTTCTATATCCTTGTAAAACAGAACCTTTTTCTCCCATGTGTCTCCGCATTGTCTCCATTTTATATCCATGTTGTATAGATATATTTTTTCCTCATACATTTGCAAAACCTGAAGCAGGTAGACAGTCTGAACTTTTATTTATCCATTGACTATTAATGGATCTATTAAAAATGGATGAAACACTGATGGAGCACTAAAGGAAAAGAAAAGTCTTCAGTGCTTCATGCGTTGTACATGGATTTCCATCGACTTTAATGGCTGAGTCTGATCTGCAAAATGAATGAGATTAGAACCTGCTCTGAGTCTCACGGATTAGACACGGAACTGTTATTAAAAAACAGACGGCACATGGACTAGTGCAATAAATGTCATGCCACGTTCACACATTCAGTATTTGGTCAGTATTTTACATCAGTATGTGTAAGGCAAAACCAGGAGTGGGTGATAAATGCAGAAATGGTGACGTGTTTCTATTATACTTTTCCTCTGATTGTTCCTCACCTGGTTTGGACTTAGAAATACTGAGGTAAAATACTGACCAAATACTGAACGTGTGAATATGGCCTGAAAGTGGTGGTCTGATATTTCATTAAATTAACCTGGTGTCTACAGCTCCGACTAGTGATGTAGAGGTGAATGAATCTCACTTTGCATTCCTATGAGAGTCACATCAAGGCTCATTATATAGAGAAATTGTCTTCCACACCGCGTATAAGATCCTGTAGGATTCTGAGAGTCAGAAGTAACGTGGGACGACTGAAAGACCAGAATGGAGTGGACAGCTCCCCAACAAAGCGATTGATAAAACTGATTTCCCCTATGAGCAAAGGAGCATTGCTTTAATCACAGCTATGGTTGAAAAAACCCAGTAAACAGTCTTCATTTTTCTCTTCTTCGCAAAAAAGCCTTTAAATTTGACAAGTCAATGATTTCCATTGTACTGACTGCAATAGTGTATGGCACTATTCCTGCAAGAGGATCCAAACTGAACCACCAGTGCAGGCCCGGGACAAGGGGTAGGCACCCGCCTAGGACGCTACCTCTCTGAGGGGGGAGCAGTTTAAGAAAAAAAATTGACATTATTGAACGCCTGCAGTCAACTGGCACCTTCCTCCTGCCGCAAACATTTAGCATGCTGACAGCCGGTACACAGGAACAAAGGTGAGAGGAGTCAGTGGGTCACTAACACCGCTCAACGCCTGTGACGCGCCCCTGGGCCTGCTGTGTCGCGCAGCGTCTCGCGCACGGGGGCTTACCCGGAACCGGATCAGATGAGGGTTGTAGTCTCCGAGTGGCGGGGACCCGGTCCGTGCCCAGGGAGTCAACTCAGTGTGTGGCAGTCTTGATAGATGTTATTTGAGTGTCGACTACGCCACCCGTTGATTTGCAGCTATGGAGCTGCCGCTGCAGGGCAGACCGCTGAGGCCGGTGGAAGGATGGTGCAGCGTGATAGTATAACCCCCAACGGGAGGGGTATGGCCTCAGGGCAGCCGACGTGGAAGATGAGGGTAGCAGGAACCACTCAGAGACGGTGCGGTGTAATTCAGGGTCTTTACTGGTAACAACGATAGACCCTCCCGGAGTACTTGCTAGCGAACGGGGCCTGGTCAGTCCTTGAGCAGATGGGATCTCCCCTGGCCAGGCGGAGTTGTAGGCCTCCCAAACTGACTGTACTCTTCTGGCTACCTTGCTGGAAGCGGATATAAGTAGCCCACGTCCCTGAGTGTACCGTGTGGTGCTCACCCGTATGGCCGGTGACTCGGGGCCTTCTAATGGCTTCCGCTCCACGATGGCGGTGCTGGTCCCACGCGTGTGACCGTGCCTTCGGGTTTCTGGGCCTGAGGACCTGAAATCCCCTGCCGGTCGGCTTCTGCTGCTGGGTAAGAGTTAGTCCCCACAGCCTCGGACGCCGGGTCCGGTAAGAAAGCTTCTCAGTCAGGGCGAGCTCTGCAGCTGCCAGCCCCTGACTTGTAGTAGTATTGCTCCCACTGAGCTTCTGCTGTTTCTTCCTGTGACTGTTTCTTGTCTCTACTCTCCTTGACTGACTAACCCTGCCTCAGCCCCGGGTTTATACAGGGGAAGTTCTTCCCCTCCCAAGACTGGGCAGGAGGTGTGGCATGCACAGGATCCCTGACCAAAGGACCTCCCACCTGCTCTCAGACATAACATTACATTACTGTGGAAACCAGACCCCTGGGGTGCCACATTCCCCCCTAGTGAAATTTAGTACTCCGGGACTAAACATATTTTAGAAAAACATAACAAGATACAACAATAACAATACAATAAAGAAACACATAAAGGTGGTCACGGCATGTCCGTAACCGGGTGCAGTCTTTGAAGAAACAAAGGTGTCCATTTCACCAAAACAGGGAGACGTAACCAGGTAGGGGTCTGTCCTACCCCGAGTCCTTAACAGTCTCTAGTCCATCCTGGGTTACGCTCCAATTAATTGTACAAGGATTCCCGGTAGATCCACCAAGGATTCCTAAAAATAACTAGAAACACAAAATTATACACAAGCAACAATACACAGGTAAACATAAATAAAACAATTTATACACTTTAAATCCTCCAGCGTGCGGGTAACTGGCCTCTAGTGGCCCTAGTGGACCTACGGAGCTGACTGCCTAGCCCTGAACTACAGGGTGTAGGAGCTGTCAAGGGCAAACTGGGCAGCTGTCTACCGGCTCTTTGGCTCACTAGGGATATGGCAGGCTCACTGCAAGCAGAGGGTTGATCCTCCTGTGTTGCGGGTGTGGGGTCTTCTGCCTCCTGGACCGGCTGTTCTTCCAGCTCTACCTGTTGCTCCGTAGGTGCTTGGGATGCTGGTTGGAGGAAGGTGAGTACGGGTACCACAACTGCACCATTGACTTGAGTCCAAGACCGAGGGAAGTCCCCGAGCACAGTACTAACCATATCTTCCCTTTCCTCTACGGGTCGATGGTCTTCTTGTTCCTCCTCAGGGTTCCTCAGTTGTTCGGGACACTTCTTCAGGTGGTCCAGGGATACAATGGCTGTGGTTTCCCCTCCGTCTTTACTGATGGTACAAACCTTCGGGTTTTCGTGGCTTGAGGGCAGTACGGTGTACGGGTCCTTCTCCCACTGGTCGTCCAACTTGTGGAGCCGTCTCTTCCTCTTCAAGACCTGCTCTTCGGGTACCAGGGGAACAGCGGGAGCATACTGGTTGTAAGTTTTCTCTTGTCTTTCCCTAGCCTGACAGAGACTTCGCTCCACGCTCTCCTGTACTCTCCGGTACTGCTGCTGCCTCTCTGTGTCCCAGTCTGTTTCTGGTGAAGTGTCCTCGGGTGTCAGGACTCCCATTTCCAGGTCAACAGGTAACTTACCAGGTCTTGCCCTCATTAGGTAAGCCGGGGTACAGTTGGTGGAACCTACCGGGATGTGGTTGTATAGGTCCACCAGATCGGGCAACTTCTCAGGCCACAGACTGCGTTCTTCCAGGGGCAACGTTTTTAGAAGATCCATTACCACCTGGTTCATTTTCTCACAAAGTCCATTAGTTTGCGGATGGTAGGGTGTCGTCCTTATCTTCCGGCAGCCATACAGATTGCAGAATTCCTGGAAGACCTCCGCTTCAAAGGCAGGTCCCTGGTCCGTCAGCACTTGGTCCGGGTACCCGTGTGGACGGCAGAAGTGCTGCTGGAAGGCTCTAGCTGCTGTTTGAGCCGTTAAGTCCTTGACGGGGACGACAACCAAGAACCGGGAGTAATGATCCACGATGGTTAACGCGTAGACGTAGCCACTTCTGCTTGGGGTCAGTTTTACATGATCCAAGGCTACCAGTTCCAACGGTTGCCGGGTGACGATGGACTGCAGGGGAGTCTTCTGGCTGGCACGGTCCTTCCTTCTCAGGTTGCACGGGCCACAGTCTCTGCACCACTTCTCGATGGTTCCCCTCATGCCTACCCAGTGGAACCGCTCGCGCAGCAGGAACTCCAGCTTCTTCCACCCGAAGTGTCCAGCTCCGTCGTGGTATGCCTCCATCACCATGGCTGCGTCTCTTCGTGGCACCACTACTTGCCAGAGTAATTCATGCGTCCGGGAGTTAACCATTCGGCGGCACAACTTCCCTTTGTAAAGGAACAGTCGACTCTTCTCTGCCCATAGTTGTTTGGCTTCCTCCGGAGCGTCTGGTTCAAGGCGAGCCTCCGGCCAAGTCAGCATCTCCTTCACCAGTCGGACGGCAGGGTCGCTGTCTTGTGTTTCCGCCCAGTTGTAGTGGGGTAAGGGGTTCAACGTAGCAGCCTGCTCACTCCTTACCCGGTGGGAATACTGGATAGTCCCATGACGGTGGAACGCAGGGAGTTCAACTTCTTCCAGTCCCTCCGGATCTTCTCCTCCGTCCGGCAGGTTGGGCATCCTGGACAGGGCGTCCGCGTTGGTATTGGAACGTCCTGCCCGGTATTTGATTGTGAACTCGTAGTTGGACAGACGGGCCATCCACCTCTGCTCCAGGGCACCGAGTCTTGCCGTGTCCAGGTGTGTCAACGGGTTGTTATCCGTGTACACGGTGAACCGGGAAGAAGCGAGGTAATGCTTAAAGCGCTCGGTGACTGCCCATACTACGGCCAGGAACTCCAGCTTAAATGAGCTGTAATTCTCGGGGTTCCTTTCGGTGGGTCGCAGTTTTCGGCTGGCGTAGGCGATTACTCGTTCCTTCCCCTGCTGGATCTGGGACAGTACGGCTCCTAGCCCGATGTTACTGGCGTCGGTGTAGAGGATAAAGGGCTGGCTATAATCCGGGTACGCCAGGATTTCGTCCCCCGTGAGGGCCATCTTCAGCTGGCGGAAGGACTCTTCTTCCAGCTCCTCCCATTTGAAGGGCGGCTTCTGGTTCTTGGCCTTCCGGGACTGGCCTATCAGGAGGTCCTGCATAGGTGCTGCCTTTTTGGTGAAACCGGGAATAAACCTTCGGTAGTAGCCTACCAACCCGAGGAACTGCCGCACTTCTTTTACGCTGGAGGGGCTTGGCCATTCCTTAATTGCGGTGATCTTATCAGGGTCGGGAGCCACTCCGTCAGCGCTCACCACGTGTCCCAGGTACTGCACCTTTGGTTTCAGGAGGTGACACTTGGAGGGTTTCACCTTTAGGCCGTAACTCGCCAGAGCTTCGAACACTTCCGCCAGGTGTTTCAGGTGGTCCTCATACGTCTTGGAATATACGATGACATCGTCCAGGTACAACAGGACCGTCTCGAAGTTTCTGTGGCCCAGACAACACTCCATTAGTCGTTGGAAGGTTTCTGGTGCGTTGCAGAGTCCGAACGGCATGCAGGTGAACTCGCTAAGTCCCATCGGGGTGGTGAATGCGGTCTTCTCCCGGTCCGCCTCTGCTACAGGAACCTGCCAGTACCCGCTAGTGAGATCCAAGGTAGAGAAGAAGTTAGCAGATCTTAAAGCAGCCAATGACTCCTCTATCCTTGGTAAGGGGTACGCATCCTTGTGTGTGATACGGTTGATTTTCCGGTAATCTACACACATCCTCATGGTGTTGTCTTTTTTTTCTGACTAAGACTAGTGGAGCTGCCCAGGGGCTACAGCTATCCCTAATCACCCCAGCCTCCTTCATGTCTCTAAGCATCCCCTTGGCGTGTTGGTAGTGGGCAGGGGGTACGGGTCGATACCTCTCTTTTATAGGAGGATGGTCTCCCGTGGGGATGTGGTGTTCTACCCCCTTGACTCGCCCGAAGTCTAACGGGTGTTTACTGAACACTCTCTCGTACTCTTGAACCACCCGATAGACTCCTTGTTTCTGGTGTGCGGGAGTGGAGTCAGTACCCAGATGTAGTTGCTGACACCAGTCCTCCATGCTTTTCTTAGAGCCGTTACCTTCCTCCGGGTGAGATGGAGGCAAGGGTTCCACAGACTGTATAGAATTTTGGTTAATGGTATATAATTTGGCTAGCGTGGCATACCGGGGCAGGTACACTTCCCTCTCCCCGATATTTATTATGCGAACGGGCACCCTCCCATGGCGTACATCAACCACCCCCCGTGCTGTCAAAATGGTGGGCCTACTGTCCGAGTAAACTGGTTCTACCATTGCCTGGTAATCCCTACCTCTCAGACCAATAGCTGCCCGGCACCAAATCATCATTTCACTTTTTGGGGGCATGGCAATAGGAAAAGGGTCACACATTCTTACGCTACCAATCTCACCGCCGGAGAGTTCCACCTGTTGCCGTCGCATCAGTGCCCGGATCTCTTTCTGGAGCACCCGCTGCTCGCCGGAGCTGGCGTTCTTGGCAACCTGCTGTAAAAGGAAAATCACCTCTGCAAGACAATTTTCAATTACATTAGTTCCTAGAGTTATTTTTGGGTGACTCTCATGTTTGTCAATATCTACAATGATCAGTCCCTGTGCTGCCAGTTCGACTCTACCGATTTTGATGGTCACCTCTTTAAATCCGATCTGTGGCACGGGCTGGCCATTGCTGGCGATGATACTCAAGTCGTCGTCAGGGTAGCGGGTAATATCCGAGTCATTCCAGTACTGCTTAAAGAGCACGTACGGGATGGTGGTGACCTGTGACCCGGTGTCCAGTAGGGCACTCATGGGAATGCCATCCAGTACCACAGGCAAGACTGGACGTCCTCCCACATATCTGTCGCGCCAGTTCGATGGGCCTGGTGATCTTTTTCCTGGGGGTTGGCCCTCTACCCCAGGTTGTGCCCGTTTAAAGAACAGTACCTTGCCATATGTCCGGGTTGATTGCAGCGGCGGCAGATGGGTCGTCCGTCCTCGCTGTATCGGTCACTGGGTCTTCCTCTGGCCGGTGGGGTCCTCCTTGGTCGACGCCACGGGATGTCCTCCGGTCCGGATGCCAGCTGGATCTTCCCTGGGGTGGAAGCCTGTAAAGACTGCACAGTTCGGGTTAGCGCAGCAACGCTCTTAGCTAGCTCTTGGACCTGATGGTGTAGGTCTGGAGCCGGGTCATTGTCCAAAGCCTGCGCATCAGCTCCCACAGGCCCTGCCGACAAAGGCGCCGCCTCCTGGTGGTAAGTGATAGCAGGGCGTCTGTGGGTCACAACGCCACCCGGTGCCGGTTCTCGGAGCACCCGGATGGCTCTTTCCTTGAACTGTGCAAAGCCCAGATGGGGATCCTGTAAGGCCATTGCCCGCAACTGGGTTCGGTGGGTATTACAATATAGTCCCTCTATAAACTGTTCGGTCAACAGCCTGTCCTCGTTTCCCACTCCATCAGGGTCGGTCTGCTTAATGGCCCTCAGGGCCTCTTGTAGGTTTAGTGCATAGTCCCTTATACTCTCATGCGCTCGCTGCTTGCACCCGTAGAATCTAAGCTTAATCTCGGCTGAGGTGCGGGTATCAAAGGTGTCCTTCAGCCGGGTTAGTATCCCTGCGACAGTCTTCCTCCCAGGTGGCCAGGATTTTACTTCCCTTTTGGCTGCCCCGGTTAGTTGGGCCACCAGGATGCTCACTTTTTGCTCTTCTGTGAGGGGGTACACCTGGAAGAGGCTATCCAGCTTTTCTCTAAAGTCATGCAGGGTATGTGACTCCCCTGAGTACTGGGGTAGCCAAGCTGCTCCCGGGATATAGGGCATGGTGAAGGCCATAACTGCAGCAGCGGTAGCGCTGGCGGGGGTTGAGGCAGTGAAGCTCTCCTCCGTATCCGACATCTTCCTCCCCCCTAGTGGACCGTGGCCTACCTTGCGATGATCCTCTTCCGTAGGCCGCGGCTCCGCAGTGGATGGTTGAGGACCTTCCGTCGCGCTCCTGTGACGTCGGCGTCTGCTGGGCTCCTTCCAGGACCTTACGCAACGTCCGGACGTGAGGCGGGGCTTCAGTTCTCGCGCGCTTTCGGAGTCCACGCCCCTCTTCTTCCCGCGCGGCGTCCTCAAGATGGCGTCCAATGGCGGGAAAACTCCACGGATGGCGGGAAGAAGGCAGAAGATGGCGCCGGATGGCGGGAAACTTCACCGATGGCGGGAAGAAGGCTGAAGATGGCGCCGGATGGCGGGAATCTTCACCACAGGTAAGTTTGAAAAGTCTCTTTTTCAGGCACGCAGTACCCGGTGGTTGCGGGCACGAAATCCTGCCGACTACGCCAAAGTTGACGCGCCCCTGGGCCTGCTGTGTCGCGCAGCGTCTCGCGCACGGGGGCTTACCCGGAACCGGATCAGATGAGGGTTGTAGTCTCCGAGTGGCGGGGACCCGGTCCGTGCCCAGGGAGTCAACTCAGTGTGTGGCAGTCTTGATAGATGTTATTTGAGTGTCGACTACGCCACCCGTTGATTTGCAGCTATGGAGCTGCCGCTGCAGGGTAGACCGCTGAGGCCGGTGGAAGGATGGTGCAGCGTGATAGTATAACCCCCAACGGGAGGGGTATGGCCTCAGGGCAGCCGACGTGGAAGATGAGGGTAGCAGGAACCACTCAGAGACGGTGCAGTGTAATTCAGGGTCTTTACTGGTAACAACGATAGACCCTCCCGGAGTACTTGCTAGCGAACGGGGCCTGGTCAGTCCTTGAGCAGATGGGATCTCCCCTGGCCAGGCGGAGTTGTAGGCCTCCCAAACTGACTGTACTCTTCTGGCTACCTTGCTGGAAGCGGATATAAGTAGCCCACGTCCCTGAGTGTACCGTGTGGTGCTCACCCGTATGGCCGGTGACTCGGGGCCTTCTAATGGCTTCCGCTCCACGATGGCGGTGCTGGTCCCACGCGTGTGACCGTGCCTTCGGGTTTCTGGGCCTGAGGACCTGAAATCCCCTGCCGGTCGGCTTCTGCTGCTGGGTAAGAGTTAGTCCCCACAGCCTCGGACGCCGGGTCCGGTAAGAAAGCTTCTCAGTCAGGGCGAGCTCTGCAGCTGCCAGCCCCTGACTTGTAGTAGTATTGCTCCCACTGAGCTTCTGCTGTTTCTTCCTGTGACTGTTTCTTGTCTCTACTCTCCTTGACTGACTAACCCTGCCTCAGCCCCGGGTTTATACAGGGGAAGTTCTTCCCCTCCCAAGACTGGGCAGGAGGTGTGGCATGCACAGGATCCCTGACCAAAGGACCTCCCACCTGCTCTCAGACATAACATTACATTACTGTGGAAACCAGACCCCTGGGGTGCCACACCTGCGCCCTGGTTCTCATTCCCTCTCTGCATTGAAATGCATTTGTGTCTTTAAGACAATGTGAACGCTGCCCCCAGGACAGGAGCAGAGGAGCTGTAATCAGGTCGATGTTCTGGCGGTAATTCCCGCAATACGCAGGGTATGGACAGTCTGCCCCCTGTTAGAGGATGGCGCCACACAGGAATACGGCAGTAGAACAACCATCGGTTTTGTTACAAGCTGCATCTATTGTATCTCATTAATTAAAACCAAACGGCCCCCATTATAATTAAGCTATATTAGTTTCCATGACTATTCTTGGGTCTGACATTGTAAAGGAAGTGGTCATCAGAGCTTGTTACCTGATGGATCAGACGAGGAAGTTAGAGGTCCAGTTACCATAGTTTCTCACCTATTCCTTTTCTTGGGGGGGAAGCCATTTGCGTCATCTGCCTAAGGCAGCAAAATACCTTATCATGATATTAATAAAAATACCAAAAAGCATGTCTGTAATATAACCAAAAACAACATAGATGTTTTATATATTTATTTTTATGCATAAAAGTTGTTAATCTTATGCAAATATATAAAAAGAAAGTGTGTAGATATAGTCACTTTCTGTGGAAAGGAGCAGATGATGATGATTCCGCTCCTCAGGCCTCGGCCACTTCTACCGCTTTTGGACATCCAGGTCTGGATCACACATGAGAGAGGAGAAGAGCAGGAATGTGTGACTTGTGATCTGTGTAGTTGGAGTTTTCCTGGATTCCTACAGCATCGCGATCAGCCAAATGGCCTTCTGTCTGACCATGGTCAGGAAGGTGAAGGAGCAGCCGCTTCCTTCTGTCTGACCATGGCCTGGTAGAGGAAGGAGCAGCCGCTTTCTTTGTCTGTACATGGCCAAGTAGGAGAAGGAGCAGCCGCTTCCTTTGTCTGTACATGGCCAAGTAGGAGAAGGAGCAGCCGCTTCCTTCTTTATGTCCATATCTTGTAGTCGTCTCCTTACCACCACATTGTAGATGAGTCGTCCAGATGGTGACATAACAAGTATGGCTGAAAGAAGTCCTTCAATTTCAGCCTTTAATTACTTGCTATGTTGATCCAGAGGAAGGCGAAAAATAACCCTGAGGACTCGTTGTTGCATCATCCTCATATCAAGGGAAAAAAATTCCTTCCTGACCCCAAATATGGCGATCGGAATAAATCCCTGGATGTTTGGTGCTCAAATCTACTTGGATGTTATGTGGTGGAAGCTTGGTAGGTTTGTCACAGTCCGGTAAATAAGAAAGTCCAGTGTAAGTGTCTCATCCGATTAATGTAAATCTTCATTCCTGGATGTTACTGGAATGGGGCTGATTTTTATCAGCCTAATACTCCTGCTGGAAGAAGAGAAATATACACGTCTGAGAATCAGCCCCTCACATACAGTATATACAGTACTAGGGGGATATAGCGATAAGGTGTATAGTGGGTAAGTGTGTTACTGGGTAGTGATAACACTTTGGATGTCTGTATGTGTTGTACTTACATAGTAATATGGGAATGGTGGGTCGGCTCTGCCGGACTCCACATCGCTCCAGTCTATAGAATAGAAAAACGGATGCGATCTGATGGATGATGTAATGGCAGATCGGGCAGATGGAGCTTTGCAGAGGAGCTAGAAAATGAAAACAAAGCATTAGTCATTATATTATGTATTATTACTGATAAATTATTACACAATGTCTATGGACTGTCCATATCTTATCTTCTATATCTTCTTGTAATCCCCCATTATCATTGTCCATCTGATCTTACTCACCCGTTTTATGATATCCATGGCATGACAGCAGATCCCAGGTGGAAAAGAAGGGATGTCGTCATACAGAGACTGGTGGTATTCGTCCATTGTGCCTCTGGTATAGAATGGCCAGTCACCTACAGTCATCATATATAAGATTACGCCAAAGGAAAAGGAGTCTGCCAGATGGTTGTATCCTTCACCGTCCATTACCTATGGGAACATGAGATTGGAGAGAATCTGAATATACCGGGAAGGGGATTTACACACAGAGACTATGAGGACCGGTCTGTGATTAGATATGAGCAGAATACATTGGGATCAGATTATCCCTCAATCCTACTATCGACATCAATCACACAGAGATGTTCCTTACCTCGGGCGCTATGTAACCCTTAGTGCCAGCAGTATATTCCACTATGTCACCCTCAAATACATACATGGCTGCTAAGCCAAAGTCTGAGATTTTGATGTGTCCGGTGTCTTGGAGGAGGATGTTCTCTGGCTTCAGGTCACTGCAGGGAGAAGGAGCAGACACTGATTGTGAGGACAATTCATGGAAAGAACTTTCTACAATAGATATGTAAGGAGACAACAGAGAGTCACAGGTGACAGATTTATGAAGGTGAAATGATTACCTATGTATGACGCCGCGTTCATGCAGGAACTGGAGTCCGCACACCATCTCTGCCGCAAAGAGTCTGTGGAGTAGAAAGGATGGATCAGTGGTTACATGCACAATCATACAGAGAACATGAGGAGATCACACACGTGTCCTTTTCACATCATTAGTTTCTCCTGTTGTCGTTGTCCATTGATCTAAGACTACAATGTGCCGGCAGCGGATTATTCACATTCAGTACGAGACATTTACCTTATTGTCTTTGTGTTAAACATCATTGAATCTTTCATGTGGCCAAACAGGTCTCCTCCAGCCATATAGTCCATGGCTATTTCATACTCCGTAGGTGTTTCCCTAAACGCCCGCATAGTCATTAGGTAGGGGCACCCGGCAGCCATTCTCAGGACTTCTAGCTCTGTAGAGATTAAGTCCTCACAAGAACTTTTGTCCATGATTTTGATGGCCAGCAGCCCTTCACTGACTGGATCTGATGCCAAGACGACCTGGAGAAAAATCACAACAGATCAGACCAAACTCTCATCTATTACTGTGTAGTAGTTCACTAGTTAATCCCAATTATCATTACATATGAGCATCCTGTAATGAATATGTACATCTCTCCTGTGTATCTGGTGCAGGATACATTGGGAACACGGACAATATAAATGGACACTTACTTTTCCATAGTTTCCTTTTCCAAGAACTTTCCAGAACTCGAGATTGGAAAAGTCTATAGGTTGGTCTGTGTGGACCAGTTCTCTTGGGTCAGAAATCTGTAAACTGGCATCATCAAGGCTTTGTGCCGGTATGTCCGTTGTGTCGTAGGGCGTCTTATCGATTCCATCTGCTGAGATGATATAAAAAATTTGAACCCCTTAGTGAACACATTATTGGAAATGACTACCTCAGCCTGCTGAAAGCCCCTGTCTTTTCCTCTTCCTGTTAAGACCAGCCTGGCTTTCATATGAGATTTTTAATTTAGCTATATACAGTTCTATCACAGTATCTAGTAGAAGCAATCAGAATATCGCAGGTTCAAGTCCCCAAAGGAGAATAAAGAAAAGAAGTAACAAAAAAAAGTAAAAAAAATAATAAAATGTAAAAAAAATACTTCCCCATTAATAATAATAATAATAATAATAATAATAGTAATAATTTGAATATCTAGTATAACCACATCCGGAACATTAATTAACCCAAACAGTAAACACTGAAATGAGAAAATAAATGTAAAGACCAGAATAGTGTTTTTGTGAGGGCGCAGTATACATCTAATAAATTGTAATAAAAGATATCACAATGTCTTGTCTACCCGAGAAAGTTATCTATAAAAGCTACAACTTGTCACGCAAAAAAAACTAAATCAAGTCCTCGCACAGCTCCATCCAGCTATCAAAATCCAAAAGATATAATGTCTCAGAACATAGGGACACAAACCAATTTATTTTTTATAAAATTCCTAATTTTCTTCTACCAGTTCAGTGAATTATAACCCCTATGCCTGTTCAGCATTATCATAGTTGTAACTGACATGGAGAATCATTCTGTCAGGTCATTTTTACCACTCAATGAACACAGTAAAAAAAAACAATGGCGGAATCACTTTTTTCCACAATTTTACCACATTTTGAATCTTTTTCAAGAACATTGAATAGTAAAATAAATAATGTTCAAAACTACAGCTCGTCCACTAAAAAATCAAGTCCGCATACAGCTACATTGGGAGACAAATTAAAAAATAAATAGTTATGGGTTTTCGAAGGAGGAAGGAAAAAACAACAAAAGGTTACCCGGTCAAGAAGGGGTTAACAAATATAACTAAAAGAAAATATTATAATTTTAAATAGAATTATGTAAATGAGCAGGAAATGTCTAATATTTGGGCTCTCATTTATCAAAACTGTCCAATAATAAAAATGTCCCTGCTGTCCATAGCAACGAATCACAGCATAGATTCCATCTCTTAACATTCTATGGAACAATGAAAGCTGCATTGTGATTGGTTGCTATGGGCAACAAGGACAGTTTTTCTGCACTTGTGATAATTGATGCCAGTACATAATATTAGGAGTATAATCCTCCTCACTGTTATGCACACGCCCGGGCTAAGCGGCGTGTGCGTGTGATTGGTAGTGATTCCACTGGACCGTGCCGGAGAGTGAATGCCTGGAGGGGCGTGACTAAGTATTCACCCGATCCGACCAGGGTCGCACGACGGCATACGACGCCAGTGCACCAAGGAGGAACCGAGCAGAGGGACCAGGTGCTACTCCAGGACAGACCCCGGACACGGCTGTTGACCCACACAGGGGAATACAGGAACAGGCTGGTAGGCTGGCACACAGACTGGTGGGTATAGGCAGGCACGACTGATATGCAGGCAGGCGGGTATGCAGGCAGGGGGGTAAAGGCAAGCACAGCTAGAGTGCAGACAGGAAGGCACTAGCAGGTAGGAACACAGGCGGGATAGGACCCAGTACACACCGGGACACAGGAACAATACAGGCAAAGGGGTACAGGCAAGCACGGCTAGAGTGCAGACAAGGCTGAGCAGGGAGGACAGGGCTCTGTTCACACGGAACAGACAGGAAGGGAAAGGCAGAGCCAGACACCCACAGGGTACTTGCAGTGAAGTAGCGAGTGGACCACAAACTCACAAACGGGAGTACAGAGACAACAGGCAGGAGTTAGGTACGAGTTCAGACTCTGCAGAAAAAGGAAGGGAACGGACATAGAAGCAAAACAGGTAAAGGATAGGAGAGAGTTCAGACTGGAACTGAGTGTACGGAGGAGACCGACACTGCAGCGGGATACAGGAGCGGGTCTGGGAATACTGCCCCCAGAGAGGCGGGACGAACAGGCAAGGAGCGTGTTCAGACAGGACAGACAAGATACAGGAGCGGGTCTAGGTAATCGGCCCCTAGAAGGCGGGAGGAACAGGCTAGGAGCAAGTTCAGACAGGACAGACAAGAGAACACAGAAAGGACTCAGTTCGGACACGGGAACTAATACCGCAAAGCAGGAGACATACAGGACACAGTTCAGACACGGGAGCTGATACCGCAAAGCAGGAGACATACAGGACTCAGTTCAGACACGGGAACTGATACAAAAAGCAGGAGACATACAGGACTCAGTTCAGACACGGGAACTAATACCGAAAAGCAGGAGACATACAGGACTTAGTTCAGACACGGGAACTAATACCGCAAAGCAGGAGACATACAGGACTAAGTTCAGACAGGCCTGGAAATACAGCCTCCAGGAAAGGCAGACAAGGAAACAAAGACGGGACCTGGCACCTTCAGAGTGCAAGCACACACTGAAGGAAAACACTATGCTCAGGCAGGGATAGAAGGGAGCTGCTGAGCTATATACCAAGTGTCAGACAGCAATAGGCTGAGGACGCACAAGGGGCGTGACCCACAGCAGGTACAAAGAGCAGGAAGTGATCGGGCGCCGCCCTTAAGCAGCAGAGACAGACACAAACAGACAGCATGGAGGGAAGCCAGAGAGACATTCTGGACAGGAGATCAAGTGCGCTCTCTTGCACAGTGGGAGATGGACCACCATGCAAGGACGCCGCCAGGTATGTTACACTCACCCCCAGTCTTATTACACTGAGCAGTTTCCATCTTACCTGGTCCATCTGTATCCAGTGATGTGTTTGGTGGAGAAACACTCAGCTGTTTGTTCTCTGGGATGGAGATGTTTTCAGCTGATGACCTCGACCTCCGTAATGCACCATTCCCATTTATAATGGATTTAGCGTAGATGAGACGTCTTCTACATTGGACAACCCAGTCTCTGCTGTTCCTGATCCTCTTCTGGGCTGCCACTCTTTGTAGTTTCGGTGTCTCCAGACTTTCAGATCTGGAGGATGTGACTTGTCTCGGTGTCTCTTGGAGAACCTCTTCCAGCTCTAACTCTGCGCTGATGTTTCTCCTCTTATTGAGGATGGCTTCTTTGTTTCTCCTCCGTAGTTCAGGGACCAGATCTCCGAGTTTTCTCAAGGAGATAAGAATGGCCTTCTGAAGCTCAGCGGAGGCTGCAGAGTGAGACTCCGTGAGGGTCTCCATTTTCCTTCTCTCTGTAACGATCTCATGTCTTTTGGTCTTTCTCATTTTGTCTAGAATTTGACGTTTGGACGCCATTTTTGAGGCGTCAGTGTCCACGTCCGGTAGTATAAAGTCTTTTCGCCCTAAAGCGAACAATAGTACCTGCTCTTCATTTATTCCTCTCTTCTCTCTGAGAACCCGATCTCTTTGGGCTCTTCTGTAATTATCCATTTTAAAATCAATTTTTGCTTCGTTTGTCACGAAAAACAAAAGGGGCTGCCTCACCCTTGGGAGTCTGTAAGGCAGTGGTTTCCCTTAGGACGGAACACTGGGATATAGATGTGGTGATGTCATCACATCACTTGTGACATCATTTTTATTCTAATGTCACAATGATAGATAGATAGATATCAAATTTGAAGGATGGGGAACCAAACTTTTGCAGATGTATACATACAGTATACAGATATACACGGAGTGCACAATTTGTATTTTTAATGATTAATTTTAGTATTGAACAACTACAGTGCTGCTGGTTAATCATAAAGGTTAATAAAATCCGAAACCTGAATATTTACAAAAATAGAAGTGAGGTTTTGTCTTTCTTAGGCCACATTCACACATTCGGTATTTGGTCAGTATTTTGCATCAGTATCTGTAAGCCAAAACCAGGAGTGGAAGAATCAGAGTTAAAGTATAATAGAAACACGTGACTACTTCTGTATTTATCACCCACTCCTGGTTTTAACTTACAAATACTGATGTAAAATACTGACCAAATACTGAATGTGTGAATGTGGCCTTAGGGGAATATCTCTGTGTGCAGAACTGTTAATCAAAGAAATCAAAATGTTAAAAAATACATTTCTGACATTTAAAAAAATATATCTGTGATCATGACGGTGTATGGCACAAATCGTTCTCCTGAAACCATCCCTCATATTAATTATTTTCTTTCTCCCCAAGCAGTGTCTCATACCACTTAACTTATAATAAATGATACACAGGAGACTTTTTTTTTGGATATAATTTGCCATATCGGCCATTTATTAACAAACAACAATAACCAATGAAAGAATTGGCGGAGGTCCTTGGGGCTACAAGATCCGGCACATGTAGAACAAGGCATTTTTCCATAGAATTATTTTACTCTCAGCCGTAACCCCAAGCTCAAGGGCACCACACCACAATCAGTGGTAAAGGAAACACCACCACTGGCTCCAAAAGTACACCCCTGTCCAGAGCCCCACTAAGTGCCAGATCAGCCAATTAGTAATTCCATCCTGAAGGGAACCATCTCTGTAAATTCCCACCCATAAAAAATTCCACCAACCCCAAAGACCCCCCCTACTGCCCCAGCCACTGTGACTCACAGTAAAAATTTATAACCTTCATCATAAGCCCGAGCCATAAAACATAACAATATACAGTACAGACCAAAAGTTTGGACACACCTTCTCATTTAAAGATTTTTCTGTATTTTCATGACTGTGAAAATTGTACATTCACACTGAAGGCATCAAAACTATGAATTAACACATGTGGAATTAAATAGTTAACAAAAAAGTGTGGAACAACTGAAAATATATCTTATATTCTAGGTTCTTCAAAGTAGCCACCTTTTGCTTTGATGACTGCTTTGCACACTCTTGGCATTCTCTTGATGAGCTTCAAGAGGTAGTCACCGGAAATAGTCTTCCAACAATCTTGAAGGAGTTCCCAGAGATGCTTAGTGTAACGGGTCTGGGAGGCGGAACCCCTGAGCAACTATACAAGGGGGCGGTCCTTGTAAGGAAGCGGGTGGCTCCCAGGGAAGACGGGCAGGTAGTCACGGCAAGTGGCAGTGACAGTCTCTGGGTAGAAGGGCAGGTAGTCACGGCAAGTGACAGGGACAGTCTCTGGGTAGAAGGGCAGGTAGTCACAGCAAGTGACAGGGACAGTCTCAGGGTAGACTAGCAGACAGGTAGCAGGTGGACGCTCCCAGGTGAGCGGGCAAGAGTCTCTGGACGGGCAGGTGGTCACATCAAGTGACGGCAGAGCCTCCAGGTAGGCTAGCAGGCAGGTAGCAGGTGAGCGCTCCCAGGTGAGCGGGCAAGAGTCTCTGGACTGGCAGGTGGTCATGGCAAGTGACGGCAGAGCCTCCAGGTAGGCTAGCAGGCAGGTAGCAGGTGAGCGCTCCCAGGTGAGCGGGCAAGAGTCTCTGGACTGGCAGGTGGTCACGGCAAGTGACGGCAGAGCCTCCAGGTAGGCTAGCAGGCAGGTAGCAGGTGAGCGCTCCCTGGTGAGCGGGCAGGCTGGTCCATAGACAGACTGACAGGTGTCAGAAGGCAGACCGTCGGACCGCAGGCTTGCAATCAGGTAAGCGGATATCAGGCAGGTATCAAGCAGGAATCTGGCAGGTGACTGGCAGGTAACTGGTAACGGGACCTGAGGGCTGAAGCAGAGTGAAGGCTTTGCAATAACATTGCTCGGGCACCTCCATTTTGGAGGAGATGCCTTATATATGGTGAGGTCCTCCGGCCATTGGCCGGGGACTCCTTAGGACGGTGCGCACGGCCCCTTTAAGAGAGGGGGAACGCGCGCGCCCTAAGCACAGTTGCCGGGAAGCAGCGCGCGCTGCCAGCAGAGCGGGAGGAGGACGCCGGGCACGGAGCGGAGAGGTGAGGGGAACAGCGTCCCTGCCTAGCAGGCGGCAGGGACGCCGACGCTACACTTAGCACTTGTTGGCCCTTTTGCCTTCACTCTGCGGTCCAGCTCACCCCAAATCATCTAGATTGGGTACAGGTCTGGTGACTGCGGAGGCCAGGTCATCTGGCGTATCACCCCATCACTCTCCTTCTTGGTCAAATAGCCCTTACACAGCCTGGAGGTGTGTTTGGGGTCATTGTCCTGTTAAAAAATAAATGATGGTCCAACTAAACGCAAACCGGATGGAATAGCATGCCGCTGCAAGACGCTGTGGTAGCCATGCTGGTTCAGTATGCCTTCAATTTTGAATAAATCCCCAACAGTGTCACCAACAAAGCACCCCCACACATCACACCTCCTCCTCCATGCTTCACGGTGGGAACCAGGCATGTAGAGTCCATCCGTTCACCTTTCCACTGGTCTAATGTCCATTCCTTGTGTTCTTTAGCCCAAACAAGTCTCTTCTGCTTGTTGCCTGTCCTTAGCAGTGGTTTCCTAGCAGCTATTTTACCATGAAGGCCTGCTGTACAAAGTCTCCTCTTAACAGTTGTTGTAGAGATGTGTCTGCTGCTAGAACTCTGTATGGCATTGACCTGGTCTCTAATCTGAGCTGCTGTTAACCGGAGATTTCTGAGGCTGGTGACTCGGATAAACTTATCCTCAGAAGCAGAGGTGACTCTTGGTCTTCCTTTCCTGGGGCGGTCCTCATGTGAGCCAGTTTCTTTGTAGCGCTTGATGGTTACTGCAACTGCACTTGGGGACACTTTCTAAGTTTTCCCAATTTTTCGCACTGACTGACCTTCATTTTTTAAAGTAATGATGGCCACTCGTTTTTCTTTACTTAGCTGCTTTTTTCTTGCCATAATACAAATTCTTACAGTCTATTCAGTAGGACTATCAGCTGTGTCTCCACCTGCCTTCTGCACAACACAACTGATGGTCCCAACCCCATTTATAAGGCAAGAAATCCCACTTATTAAACCTGACAGGGGACATCTGTGAAGTGAAAACCATTTTCAGTGACTACCTCTTGAAGCTCATCAAGAGAATGCCAAGAGTATGCAAAGCAATCATCAAAGCAAAAGGTGGCTACTTTGAAGAACCTAGAATATAAGACATATTTTCAGTTGTTTCACACTTTTTTGTTAAGTATATAATTCCACATGTGTTATTTCATAGTTTTGATGTCTTCAGTGTGAATGTACAATTTTCATCGTCATGAAAATACAGTAAAATCTTTAAATGAGAAGGTGTGTCCAAACTTTTGGTCTGTACTATATATTTCCATTAGATATCTCTAAATTCCCTGAAAAAAGAGGGTGTGCAGGTGAGACTTTTCCCATTGCTGTCCCCACAGGAATGGCCCCTTTTCCCACACTTTTCCTTTTATACTCCCTTTTACTATCCCCTCCCACTCCCTATTGATCCAAAACCATAGACCCCATTCAAACTTTATTTTTCTCTCCTGGCCCAATCACCGTCATGTGGGCCTCTGCTTATAAGTACGGCTCTGGCCCCTTTAATATAGCCGCCCTTCTGTTCACTACCAGTCATAAGCCGCCCATCCATGGAGTCTGTTGCAATCATCCTTTTCGGTCACACCAACCACAGCCTCCCAGACCCCGGCATTGGATGCATTGATACATAATGATTTAAAGATTCACAATTGGATTCAGGTCTGGGCATGAGTGGACACAGACAATTCCACCTGTTTTGGAAGTGGTAGTGGCCCCTCTTACCTTTTGGACCCCTGTGTAGCTACACAAGTTGTACCAGGTTTGCACCTGGGTCTGGGGAAAGTGAGCTCATCAATGTTTTCATCATCCAGGAACTGCCTTCCCAGAATGGCACATGAGGAAGGGTATTGTCCTGCACTAGGAGGAACCAACGGTCCACTGCACCACAGTAAGGTCTGACATTGGCTCTAAGGATTTCATCCGTGTACCTAACAGCAGTCAGGTTGCCGTTGGCTATCACATGGTGCCCATCATGCTGGGTGACGGTGCAGACTGAATAACATTCACCACGGCGTCTCCAGACTTTCACATCTATCACTTGCTCAATGTGAACCTGCTATCACCTGTACAGAGAACGTAGGACCTGACAATTCTGGTGTTCTCAGGTGTATGCCAATTGAGTTGCAAGGTGCTGAGCTGTGAGTAAGGTCCTATTACAGGATGTCGGGCCCTCATACCGCCCTCATGGAGTCTGTTTCTGACAATTTTGGGTGTAACGTGCTTCTGGTTATGTTGTAGGGCCTTTGCAGTCCTCCTGTTCATACTTACACAAAGGAGCAGATATTGGTCCTGATGTTCAGTTGATGCTCTTCTACAGTTCTGCTCCATAAATTTAGAAGCTGCTTAAGGGGTGCACGCGTGTGGGGTGCATGTGTAGCGCCCCTGAGGGTTCGGTCGCCACAGAGGTACTGCATCTCACCCAGAAGTGTGGTATCTCACCCTCAGGCAAGGAAGGAGTACAGCTCAGGACCCTAACACCTGCATTCATTACACCACACTTCAGAGGGCAGGGCGAGATTGCTCCTACAGGAGAGCACAATCCCTGGACCCTGGCTGGAGTGGGGGGGGGGCCTAGTAAGGGGGAACCATGTAGTGGGTGTGGGTGGAGGACGTAGTTAAGGGGAGCACATAGAAGAAAGATATAAAATAGTGAAGCCATCTTAGAAAGTCAGTTCAGTCAGAGGAGGAGAGTGGAAGGTGCAGGGGCTCTGTAGGAGCTCTGCTCCAGAGACGGGCCTAATCAGTGAGGCCCAAGGTTGAAGAGAAGGAGAGAAGAGAGTAGATGGAGCAGAAAGGCTCCAGGAACAGAAGAGAGGACCCCAGGGGTACGGGCAATGTGAGAAGCCACCCGTGCGCCCGAATCTACCGGGAGGTGGAGGGGTCAGGCTGCACACAGGGAACCGGTCCCTCAACTAGTAGAAGATTGAACGTCTCAGCTAGAAACCGGAGGCTGCAGAACATTATGTCATGTAGCCAACATCCCATACCAGTCTCACCAGGAAGGTAGCTATATAGGACCCAGGGGACGGAGCAGACGTTGCCCGCCAAGGCCCGCAGGTACTAGACTGGAACACTTGGTATGAGGTTCAGGGAGACAGCCAGAGAGAAGACACAGAAGGGGGTCCTGCTGTGTACTCCGGAGCTATCTAAGGGTGGACTGAGCCCCTCACTGAGTAAGCGCAGCACGACGAGGGAGATTGCTTTGGCGCCTGTAATCTGGACTGCAACAACTGTGAGTAAAGACCCTGGGACTGCACTATCTTGTCTCTGTGTTTCTTGCTGCGCCATCAACCCCTGCACTTCAACGCCCAGCACAACCTGCAACATCATCTACACTGCCCTGGAGCTAGCTCTTCCTGTGGAGAGCCACACCATCCCTGCTGCAGTAACATCAGCTTCAGAGGACTGCTCTGCAGCGGCGGCTCCCGTTAGACGCATTCCACAGGTGGCATCATGAACTCTATAAAAACTCTATAAATCCCCTTACATAACCCCTTTTATTGACCGCTCTGGGTCACGGACCGGGTCACCGCCACTGAGATATTCCCCCAGCATCTACCAGCCCGGCACCGGGTACCCCACGACCCAGGGGGCGCGTCACATGCACGTGTCTTGCGCTGAATGTCATCGGCGCCAAGTGTGGGCAGTTATTACATTTGGCAGTTAGTCATTGCAGGAGTCAGGTAGCCACACTTTATACCCTCTTTAACTATGCACTGAAAGATAGTACACATTCACAATAAGCAATGTTTCTACGTGTTTTCACTCTCTCCCCTATAGTCCTCTACTTTCTACTAACCCCCCTAATACCTACACCTCGTAATGAACTGTTCATCTCTCCCCCCATCCTACCCCTTCAATTCACCTCCTCTTCAGAATTCTTCTTTAATATTCAATCCTCTGTCTCCAAACACAGACAGCCACTTCATGCTCTCTCATGCTCCCACCTACTAACATTTTCTCTTCTCCTCTTCACTGCTGGCGATATCTCTCCAAATCCTGGCCTTCCTCACCACATCCCCACAGTCACTTCTACCTCCTACCCACAACCTACCACAAATTTCCATAACCTCTCTAACCTTATACCCATCCGCCCAGCCCCCGCTTCCCCAGTCCCACTAACAGGAGCTCTCTGGACGCTCGCTCTGTCTGCTACAAACTTTCCTACATCCATGATCTTTTCATTACTAACAAACTCTCCTTCCTCGGCATCACAGAAACCTGGCTCACCCCCTCTGACACAGGTTCTCCAGCTGCACTTTCCTATTGTGGATCCCATCTTTCCCACACTCCAGCGGCAAGCATGGCGGAGGAATTGGTATCCTCCTGTCAGATAACTGCTCCTTCTCCCCAATTCCACTGTCGCCCTCTGTTACTTTCCCCTCTTTCGAGGCGCACTGTTTACACATCTACTCCCCCTCCAACCTCCAACTGGCTGTCATTTCCAGGGCCAGCCACCAATTTCTTCGACCACTTCACCACCTGGCTGCTTCACTTCCTTTCCGCTGACATCCCCACTATCATCATGGGTGACTTCAACATCCCCATTGACACTTCCCACTCATCTGTCTCTAAGCTTCTATCCCTCACTTCCTCCTTCCTCCTCAATGGTCTTCCGCAGCCACCCAAAAAGATGGCCACACACTGAACCTCATCTTCATCCGCCTCTGTTCCTTATCTAACCTCTCCAACTCACCTCTCCCTCTATCTGACCACAACCTACTAACATTCTCTTCCCTCTCCTCTCCCGGTGCACAATCCCCACTTGACAAACTTGCATACCCTTGCAGAAATCTCAAACACCTTGACCTACACTCACTCTCTTAGTCCCTTCTCCCTCTTACAGACATAAGTTCCTTACACAATGCAGATGCTGCTGCTGCTTCATATAGCACCACAACAGCTACAGCTCTAAATTCGGTCACCCCCCTTACATATAACAAAGCTCGCACAATCAACAGGCAATCCTGGCACACCAGCCTGAAAAGAACTGAGACTGACCTCCAGGGTTGCTGAGCAGAAATGGGAAAAGTCCCACTCCAACGAGCACTCTATCGCATTCAAACAGTCCTTCACTACTTTCAAGTCCACACTCACTGCAGCAAAACAAACCTACTTCTCATCTCTCATAACTTCCCTGTCACACAACCCTAAACAGCTATTCAACACTTTCAATTCTCTCCTCCGCCCCCCATCGCCTCCTCCCTCTACTTTCATCTCAGCCGAGGACTTTGCCTCATTCTTCAAGCAGAAGATTGATACCATCAGACAAAGCTTTTTCCTAAAGTCCCCACAGCCCCCCCTCATATCTACTCAATCCTCCTCCTCCAAAACCAGCTTCTCCGCCAGTTCAGAAGATCAACTTTCCTCCTTACTCTCTAAGTCACACCTCACCACCTGTGAACTTGACCCTATCCCATTCCACCTCATCCCTAACCTTACAGTCTTCATCCCAACTCTAACCCACCTCTTCAACCTGTCACTAACAACTGGTGTCTTCCCCTCATGTTTCAAACATGCCTCCATCACACCCATCCTCAAAAAACCCTCCCTTGACCCATCCTCTCTGACTAGCTATCGCCCCATATCACTTCTCCCCTATGCCTCAAAACTACTGGAACAGCACGTCCATTTTGAACTGTCCTCCCACCTCTCCTCCTGCTCCCTCTTTGACCGCTTACAATCTGGCTTCCAACCGCACCATTCTACTGAAACTACCCTGACTAAAGTCACCAACGACCTACTAACCACCAAATCCAAGCGACACTATTCTGTCCTTCTCCTCCTGGAACTGTCATCTGCCCTTGACACAGTGGACCATTCCCTATTACTACAGACTCTCTCATCTCTTGGTATCAAAGACTTGGCCCTATCTTGGATCTAGTCATACTTAACAGACAGAACCTTCAGTGTTTCTCACTCACACACCACCTCCTCATCTCGCACCCTATCTGTCGGTGTTCCCCAAGGTTCAGTCATAGGACCCCTGCTCTTCTCCATCTACACCCTCGGCCTGGGACAGCTCATAGAGTCCCACGGCTTTCAGTATCATCTCTATGCTAACGACACACAGATGTACCTCTCTGGACCTGGTATCACCTCCTTACTAACCAGAACCCCACAATGTCTGTTCGCTATCTCATCCTTCTTCTCTGCTAGATTTCTAAAACTTAACATGGATAAAACAGAATTCATCATCTTTCCCCCATTTCACTCAGCCCCCCCATCTGACTTTGGTGCCACAGACCCATATGGGTGCATGGATGGACTTCTCCACAAGAGGCCCTCACTACATTCACACACCTCCACCTTCCACCTCATACCAGCAGAGGGAGCCCTGATAGGGACATATAAAGGGAAGGTGGAGCCAGGCAGCTCAGTTGGTTAGTCAGAGTTAGTTAGTCAGAGTCAGTCTGAGTTTAGTCAGTGCTCAGAGCAGAACAGAGCAGTCAGACAGAGAGAGTCTGAGAGCGTGCCGATGCTCAGAGAGCGGTGAAGACGCAGCACGTCAGCTGCCGAGTAGTGATGTCCCCGAGTGTGGCCGACGGCGAGGAGGAAAGGAGAGTGGAACCAAGGGGGCAGAGGAGCATAGTAAGCTCACCCCGTTATACATACCGGACTCCGGGTCCGTGCCTACAGGGACCCTTTACACCCAGTAGGGTCAACCGGAATCCCAGGAGGACTACAAGTCCCTGGCAAAACTTCAAAGCTAGACACACACAGGACCAGGAACCACGAAGGCCCCGACGTCCAGGGAAAGTGGTTACCAACCGGAGGTCCTACTTCTGAGCAACAGGTGAAGTAACACATAATCTAGGCCCAGTTGCAGGCTGGCCAGGAGCATACACAGAGGCAAACACGGATCAGGAGGCCGCCTTATACCCGCTCACTGGGGCGAAGTCCTGAAGTGCACCTATCCTATGGAGTACCCTGGACCATACCTAACAATTGCATGAGTAAAGGTAACAAAGCAAATTCCCTGTCTCTGTCCGTTACTCCTACTGCGCCATCGTTCCCCCTGCACCACAACGCCCAGCGCAACCTGCATCGTTTACACTGCCCTGAGGCCTGCTCCACCTGTGGGGAGCCGTTCCATCTCTAGCTGCCCTAACATCTGCCTCAGAGGACTGTTGCAGTGCTGGTGATCCTCACCAGGTACCACAGGTGGCATTGTGGCGCCCCTGAGGGTTCGGTCGCCACAGAGATACTGCACCTCACCCAGAGGTGTGGTGTCTTCCTTCTCTCGGGTAAGATAGGTGTGCTGCACGGAACCCCAAACACCCACATCCAACACTACACCACTCCAGGCCAGCAGGAGGAGCAAGTTGCAATGTAGTTTCTGCTGAGCCCCGACCCTGGCTGGAGTAGGGGGGAATCCAAAGGTAGGGGGAACCAGTAGTGGGTGTGGGTGGAGGAAGCAGATACAGGAAGCACTTATACAGTAGGTATATAATAGGAAGCCATATTTGGAGTTGAGGTCAGTTAGTGAAGACTGTCTGGGAGCAGAGGCTCAGTCAGAACTCTGTTCCGCAAGTTAGGGCTCAGGATAGAGGCCCCGGAGTGGAGCAGGGAGTAGGCTCCATTCTCCAAAAAGGATCCCAGGGGGTACGGCGCGTGCAGGACGGCACCCGTATGCCCCGCTCCTGCCAGGTGTCAGGAGGGATCGGTTTGCTTCATTCTAATCCCCAGGGGGTCAGGTTGGTCCCGGATCCGACGTACAGGAAGGACTTCAGCATACCCCAGCGGGATTGAGAGTGGGCAGCGTAGGGCAGCGGTGAGAAGGACCAAGTGTAAAGATGGTCAGAGTAGGAACACGAGAAAGTGGGGTTCTGCCAGGCACTAAGCTGCTTAAGGAAGGACTGAACCCCTGCCTGGTGAACGCAGCGCGACGCGGGAGGCCTTCACCTGTAAAGTGCACTTGTGAATTGCCTAAGAACTGTAAGTAAAACCTTGGACGACTGCATCGAACAGCCTCTGTCTGTTTCTTCACCGGCGCCATTTTCCATCACCGCACTACAACGCCCAGTGCACCATTCATCTATTTACACTGCCCTGAGGCCCGCTCCGCCTCTGGGGAGCTGTACCATCTTTAGCTGCCTTGACATCTGTCTCAGAGGACCTTCACCAGACACCACAGGTGGCGTCACGAAATCTCTGAACTTCTACTAATAATTGATACCCCTTTGAGCACTGACCGCCCTGGGCCAGCCACCGTGATAACCCTGGCGATCAGCTGCAGGCCCCCGGGGGCGAGTCAGCGTCACAAAATGTCCCTAACAATTATATCCCCTTTTTGCACTGACCGCCCTGGGTCACGAACCGGGCCAGCCACCGTGATATCCCCCCTGCAAGCAGCCATAAGGCCCGGCTGCCGAGTACCCCATGGCCCTGGGGGCGAGTCATATCCATCAAAATCAATGGCTGTCCACTTTCCCCAGTCCCATAAGCTCGCTGCCTCAGGGTAACCCTGGACTCTAACCTCTCCTTCAAACCACATATCAAAGCCCTTTCCTCTTCCTGCCGACTCCAACTCAAAAACATCTCCCGGATCCGCATATTCCTCAACCATGAATCTGCAAAAACACTAGTGCACGCCCTCATCATCTCCCGCCTCGACTACTACAAAATCCTGCTCTGTGGCCTCCCCGCTAACACTCCCGTACCCCTCCAATCTATCCTAAACTCTGCTGCCCGACTAATCCACCTGCCTCCCCTCTCTGTCAAATGCTTCACTGACTCCTCATTGCCCAGAGACTCCAGTTCAAAACCCTAACCGTGGCATACAAAGCCATCCACAACCTTTCTCCTCCATACTTCTGTGACCTAGTCTCCCGGTACACACCTACACGCAACCTACGATCCTCACAAGATCTCCTTCTCTACTCCCCTCTTATCTTTTCTTCTCACAATCGCATACAAGATTTCTCCCGTGTATCCCCCCTACTCTGGAACTCTCTACCCCAAAGCATCAGACTCTTGCCTACTGAGGAAACCTTCTAAAGGAACCTGAAAACCCACCTCTTCCGAAAAGCCTACAACCTGCAGTAATCATTGCTCCACCACACCGCTGCATGACCAGCTCTACCCTCACCTACTGTATCCTCACCCATCCCTTGAAGATTGTGAGACATCGCAGGTAGGGTCCTCTCTCCTCCAGTACCAGTTTGCCATTGCGTTTTTGTTCAAGATTTTTGCAATTGTGTTTGCTATGTGACGCGCCCCCTGGGCCAGTGCTGTTTGGGGATTACCCGGAGCCGGATCTGATGGGGGTTGTAGTCTCCGAGTGGCGGCGACCCGGTCCGTGCCCAGGGTGTCAAACTCAGTGTGTGGCAGTCTTTACAGATGTTATTAGTTGTTCTTAGTGTCGACTACGCCACCCGTTGATTTGCGGTCAAAAGGCCGCCGCTGCAGCAGGGTCCGCTGAGGCTGGTGGTATATGTGCAGCTGTGGTAGTATAACCCCCAACGGGAGGGGTATAGCCTCAGGGGGTCAGGTGTAGAGGATGGTGGTAGTGGTGGTGCAGTGTGGATGGTAAGAAGACTCAGAGTCGGGCTGTGCAGTTCAGGGTTTTTACTTACTGCTGTTCTGTTGGTCACTCTGGCCTTGAGTGACCGCCCGAGCCGTGCTGCGTCCACCAGGTCCTGGACTCGGCCAACCCCCAAGCAATTCTGGAGCGTGGTCCTGAGCTCCCTTTCTGACTGTCCTCTCTACTGGCCGTTCCCACCAGGGGTCCACTTATGTCCGGCTCCCTCGGGTCTCCTATTGGGTGAACCTTCTTTGGCTTCCCTGACCCTATGCTCGGTGTGCCTTCTTAGTGGACTTGGTGAGGGGCTGCTCCACATGTAATGTCGCAGCCTCCGGTTCTTAGTTGAGGGTTGTTTCTCTCCTCCACTAATTTGGGATCCGGTTCCCTTGCGTGCCAACCCTTCACCCTTCTGGTTGTATACTGGGTTCTTGGGGTTCCTTCTTCTCCCCCTCTGGGTCCTTCTCTTCTCCTCTCTCTCTTCTCTCTGCAGGCGCTCCTGGACCTCTCTCAGGACTGACTGACCCTCTACAGAAGACTGACCCTGATCTAAGATGGTGCCCACCTTATATACTCCCTCTATGTGTGAGCTCAGGTGACCAGCACCCAATGAGCTCCTAGCCTTACCCAAACTGCTCCCCCTATCTGCCCCTACACTACTGGGATGTTCCACCCCCCTCCCACTCCAGCCAGGGACAGACACTGTCGTACCTGCACATATACTGGTGGTAGTACCGTCGGTCTGTCCCCCGGAAATGGGATGTATGTAGTGCATGCAGCTATCTGAGCTCAGTCCCACACTCCATCCTTACCCGGGAGTGGAATACCACACCTCTGGCTTGAGGTGTAATACCCCTGTAGCAGCCGAGTCCTCAGGGTGCTACATATGTATACCCCCTTTTACACATGAAAAGTGCCAAATAATAATAATAATAATGTGCCACAGACAGTGTCCTGGAATCTCCTCCATGCTCTGGGGACTGTGCTGAAAGACATGGCAAACCTCTTTGTTATCCTTTAGGCACTGGACAACCTGTGCAACCTGAATGGGCTGCAGATACCGCCTTATGATAGCAGTATTTACAAGAACTCATGCAAAATGCAAAACTAGATACTATAATACCATTCCCTTTTTGGGGGCTGTCTTATTTTTGTCTCTCTGCTTCAAATTTCACAAAAAATTGGATTTTCCAGAACCCAAATTTTTGCAATTCAATGCTCATTAGGCATCAAGAGACATCATGACATCACTGGGTGATGCTCAACAGGACGTCATTTAAGTCCCAGTGACCACTGGAGGTTCTGAAGAGTGAAGTCAGATGGGAGAAAGGGAGTAAGCGAGCCAGCGGAGGACTGGGCAGAGACAGGAGAGGTGCAACATAAGTATATTGTACTTCTTTTATAACCTGTCTGTTTATTGTGCCCTGCATTCTGGAGAGACCTCAGAGAGAAATAGAAAGATTTTGTTACATGCACACCGCTAGGTTTAGATAGGGGCGAGACAGGTTTCATGAATTCTTTGGAATCCTTGGGGAACTGTTTATTCAGGGCGACCATAGACCATGTGCTGCAGCTTCTCTCAGTCATACAGGGGTACTTGCCCTCAGGCACAGACATGTAACTGGATTCACTTGCTGACCAGACACATTTGACACGAGTCCTCATGAACAGTTAAACAGTTGCATTTAATGAAGCCGCATGTGACGCGCCCCCTGGGCCTTGGGGTACCCGGTGCCGGGCCGGTGGATGCTGGGGGATGTCACAGTGGTGGTGACTCGGTCCGTGACCCAGGGCGGTCAATAAAAGGGGTTTATTTATAGGGGATTTATAGTGTTTGTATAAAGTTTGTGACGCCACCTGTGGTATGCGGCTACAGGAAGCCGCCGCTGCGGAGCAGGTCCTCTGGAGCTGATGTTAGTGCAGCAGGGATGGTGTGGCTCTGCACAGGTAGAGCTAGCTCCAGGGCAGTGTGGATGTTATAGGTGGTGCTGGGCGTTGTAGTGCAGGGATTGATGGCGCAGCAATAATCAGTCCACAACTTAATTGTTAGCAAAAAAGAAGAAAGACAAAAATATATCTCATACCCTACCATAATTATATATAAATGTAAAGCAAAATTGCATAATAAATATAGGGTACTTAGTGAACTATTTTTGATCAAAAAAAGTATACAAGCCGTCCCACCAGCGGCAAGGTGACCCTAAATTGGGACGGTACCTATACTGCCTATATTAAAAACCTTACTGTATATCAAAGTTGAAGTAATGCATATAAAAGGGTAGACAAATAGGACCGGGTCCCAACTCCAGACCACCTAGGCTCGTGGTAAGCTACATATATACCAATCAGCTCAACAAAGGGCATGCCACACCCTTAAATTGCACAGAATGCAAACAAGTCAAAAAACCAGACAATGTGAACTGAGGTCTAAGATGGCAGACATACAAGAAACAGAGGCATGTTCACACTAGCAAAAAAGAAGCAAGACAAAAATATATCTCATACCCTACCATAATTATATATAAATGTAAAGCAAAATTGCATAATAAATATAGGGTACTTAGTGAACTATTTTTGATCAAAAAAAGTATACAAGCCGTCCCACCAGCGGCAAGGTGACCCTAAATTGGGACGGTACCTATACTGCCTATATTAAAAACCTTACTGTATATCAAAGTTGAAGTAATGCATATAAAAGGGTAGACAAATAGGACCGGGTCCCAACTCCAGACCACCTAGGCTCGTGGTAAGCTACATATATACCAATCAGCTCAACAAAGGGCATGCCACACCCTTAAATTGCACAGAATGCAAACAAGTCAAAAAACCAGACAATGTGAACTGAGGTCTAAGATGGCAGACATACAAGAAACAGAGGCATGTTCACACTAGCAAAAAAGAAGCAAGACAAAAATATATCTCATACCCTACCATAATTATATATAAATGTAAAGCAAAATTGCATAATAAATATAGGGTACTTAGTGAACTATTTTTGATCAAAAAAAGTATACAAGCCGTCCCACCAGCGGCAAGGTGACCCTAAATTGGGACGGTACCTATACTGCCTATATTAAAAACCTTACTGTATATCAAAGTTGAAGTAATGCATATAAAAGGGTAGACAAATAGGACCGGGTCCCAACTCCAGACCACCTAGGCTCGTGGTAAGCTACATATATACCAATCAGCTCAACAAAGGGCATGCCACACCCTTAAATTGCACAGAATGCAAACAAGTCAAAAAACCAGACAATGTGAACTGAGGTCTAAGATGGCAGACATACAAGAAACAGAGGCATGTTCACACTAGCAAAAAAGAAGCAAGACAAAAATATATCTCATACCCTACCATAATTATATATAAATGTAAAGCAAAATTGCATAATAAATATAGGGTACTTAGTGAACTATTTTTGATCAAAAAAAGTATACAAGCCGTCCCACCAGCGGCAAGGTGACCCTAAATTGGGACGGTACCTATACTGCCTATATTAAAAACCTTACTGTATATCAAAGTTGAAGTAATGCATATAAAAGGGTAGACAAATAGGACCGGGTCCCAACTCCAGACCACCTAGGCTCGTGGTAAGCTACATATATACCAATCAGCTCAACAAAGGGCATGCCACACCCTTAAATTGCACAGAATGCAAACAAGTCAAAAAACCAGACAATGTGAACTGAGGTCTAAGATGGCAGACATACAAGAAACAGAGGCATGTTCACACTAGCAAAAAAGAAGCAAGACAAAAATATATCTCATACCCTACCATAATTATATATAAATGTAAAGCAAAATTGCATAATAAATATAGGGTACTTAGTGAACTATTTTTGATCAAAAAAAGTATACAAGCCGTCCCACCAGCGGCAAGGTGACCCTAAATTGGGACGGTACCTATACTGCCTATATTAAAAACCTTACTGTATATCAAAGTTGAAGTAATGCATATAAAAGGGTAGACAAATAGGACCGGGTCCCAACTCCAGACCACCTAGGCTCGTGGTAAGCTACATATATACCAATCAGCTCAACAAAGGGCATGCCACACCCTTAAATTGCACAGAATGCAAACAAGTCAAAAAACCAGACAATGTGAACTGAGGTCTAAGATGGCAGACATACAAGAAACAGAGGCATGTTCACACTAGCAAAAAAGAAGCAAGACAAAAATATATCTCATACCCTACCATAATTATATATAAATGTAAAGCAAAATTGCATAATAAATATAGGGTACTTAGTGAACTATTTTTGATCAAAAAAAGTATACAAGCCGTCCCACCAGCGGCAAGGTGACCCTAAATTGGGACGGTACCTATACTGCCTATATTAAAAACCTTACTGTATATCAAAGTTGAAGTAATGCATATAAAAGGGTAGACAAATAGGACCGGGTCCCAACTCCAGACCACCTAGGCTCGTGGTAAGCTACATATATACCAATCAGCTCAACAAAGGGCATGCCACACCCTTAAATTGCACAGAATGCAAACAAGTCAAAAAACCAGACAATGTGAACTGAGGTCTAAGATGTGACCTCAGTTCACATTGTCTGGTTTTTTGACTTGTTTGCATTCTGTGCAATTTAAGGGTGTGGCATGCCCTTTGTTGAGCTGATTGGTATATATGTAGCTTACCACGAGCCTAGGTGGTCTGGAGTTGGGACCCGGTCCTATTTGTCTACCCTTTTATATGCATTACTTCAACTTTGATATACAGTAAGGTTTTTAATATAGGCAGTATAGGTACCGTCCCAATTTAGGGTCACCTTGCCGCTGGTGGGACGGCTTGTATACTTTTTTTGATCAAAAATAGTTCACTAAGTACCCTATATTTATTATGCAATTTTGCTTTACATTTATATATAATTATGGTAGGGTATGAGATATATTTTTGTCTTGCTTCTTTTTTGCTAGTGTGAACATGCCTCTGTTTCTTGTATGTCTGCCATCTTAGACCTCAGTTCACATTGTCTGGTTTTTTGACTTGTTTGCATTCTGTGCAATTTAAGGGTGTGGCATGCCCTTTGTTGAGCTGATTGGTATATATGTAGCTTACCACGAGCCTAGGTGGTCTGGAGTTGGGACCCGGTCCTATTTGTCTACCCTTTTATATGCATTACTTCAACTTTGATATACAGTAAGGTTTTTAATATAGGCAGTATAGGTACCGTCCCAATTTAGGGTCACCTTGCCGCTGGTGGGACGGCTTGTATACTTTTTTTGATCAAAAATAGTTCACTAAGTACCCTATATTTATTATGCAATTTTGCTTTACATTTATATATAATTATGGTAGGGTATGAGATATATTTTTGTCTTGCTTCTTTTTTGCTAGTGTGAACATGCCTCTGTTTCTTGTATGTCTGCCATCTTAGACCTCAGTTCACATTGTCTGGTTTTTTGACTTGTTTGCATTCTGTGCAATTTAAGGGTGTGGCATGCCCTTTGTTGAGCTGATTGGTATATATGTAGCTTACCACGAGCCTAGGTGGTCTGGAGTTGGGACCCGGTCCTATTTGTCTACCCTTTTATATGCATTACTTCAACTTTGATATACAGTAAGGTTTTTAATATAGGCAGTATAGGTACCGTCCCAATTTAGGGTCACCTTGCCGCTGGTGGGACGGCTTGTATACTTTTTTTGATCAAAAATAGTTCACTAAGTACCCTATATTTATTATGCAATTTTGCTTTACATTTATATATAATTATGGTAGGGTATGAGATATATTTTTGTCTTGCTTCTTTTTTGCTAGTGTGAACATGCCTCTGTTTCTTGTATGTCTGCCATCTTAGACCTCAGTTCACATTGTCTGGTTTTTTGACTTGTTTGCATTCTGTGCAATTTAAGGGTGTGGCATGCCCTTTGTTGAGCTGATTGGTATATATGTAGCTTACCACGAGCCTAGGTGGTCTGGAGTTGGGACCCGGTCCTATTTGTCTACCCTTTTATATGCATTACTTCAACTTTGATATACAGTAAGGTTTTTAATATAGGCAGTATAGGTACCGTCCCAATTTAGGGTCACCTTGCTGCTGGTGGGACGGCTTGTATACTTTTTTTGATCAAAAATAGTTCACTAAGTACCCTATATTTATTATGCAATTTTGCTTTACATTTATATATAATTATGGTAGGGTATGAGATATATTTTTGTCTTGCTTCTTTTTTGCTAGTGTGAACATGCCTCTGTTTCTTGTATGTCTGCCATCTTAGACCTCAGTTCACATTGTCTGGTTTTTTGACTTGTTTGCATTCTGTGCAATTTAAGGGTGTGGCATGCCCTTTGTTGAGCTGATTGGTATATATGTAGCTTACCACGAGCCTAGGTGGTCTGGAGTTGGGACCCGGTCCTATTTGTTTACCCTTTTATATGCATTACTTCAACTTTGATATACAGTAAGGTTTTTAATATAGGCAGTATAGGTACCGTCCCAATTTAGGGTCACCTTGCCGCTGGTGGGACGGCTTGTATACTTTTTTTGATCAAAAATAGTTCACTAAGTACCCTATATTTATTATGCAATTTTGCTTTACATTTATATATAATTATGGTAGGGTATGAGATATATTTTTGTCTTGCTTCTTTTTTGCTAGTGTGAACATGCCTCTGTTTCTTGTATGTCTGCCATCTTAGACCTCAGTTCACATTGTCTGGTTTTTTGACTTGTTTGCATTCTGTGCAATTTAAGGGTGTGGCATGCCCTTTGTTGAGCTGATTGGTATATATGTAGCTTACCACGAGCCTAGGTGGTCTGGAGTTGGGACCCGGTCCTATTTGTCTACCCTTTTATATGCATTACTTCAACTTTGATATACAGTAAGGTTTTTAATATAGGCAGTATAGGTACCGTCCCAATTTAGGGTCACCTTGCCGCTGGTGGGACGGCTTGTATACTTTTTTTGATCAAAAATAGTTCACTAAGTACCCTATATTTATTATGCAATTTTGCTTTACATTTATATATAATTATGGTAGGGTATGAGATATATTTTTGTCTTGCTTCTTTTTTGCTAGTGTGAACATGCCTCTGTTTCTTGTATGTCTGCCATCTTAGACCTCAGTTCACATTGTCTGGTTTTTTGACTTGTTTGCATTCTGTGCAATTTAAGGGTGTGGCATGCCCTTTGTTGAGCTGATTGGTATATATGTAGCTTACCACGAGCCTAGGTGGTCTGGAGTTGGGACCCGGTCCTATTTGTCTACCCTTTTATATGCATTACTTCAACTTTGATATACAGTAAGGTTTTTAATATAGGCAGTATAGGTACCGTCCCAATTTAGGGTCACCTTGCCGCTGGTGGGACGGCTTGTATACTTTTTTTGATCAAAAATAGTTCACTAAGTACCCTATATTTATTATGCAATTTTGCTTTACATTTATATATAATTATGGTAGGGTATGAGATATATTTTTGTCTTGCTTCTTTTTTGCTAGTGTGAACATGCCTCTGTTTCTTGTATGTCTGCCATCTTAGACCTCAGTTCACATTGTCTGGTTTTTTGACTTGTTTGCATTCTGTGCAATTTAAGGGTGTGGCATGCCCTTTGTTGAGCTGATTGGTATATATGTAGCTTACCACGAGCCTAGGTGGTCTGGAGTTGGGACCCGGTCCTATTTGTCTACCCTTTTATATGCATTACTTCAACTTTGATATACAGTAAGGTTTTTAATATAGGCAGTATAGGTACCGTCCCAATTTAGGGTCACCTTGCCGCTGGTGGGACGGCTTGTATACTTTTTTTGATCAAAAATAGTTCACTAAGTACCCTATATTTATTATGCAATTTTGCTTTACATTTATATATAATTATGGTAGGGTATGAGATATATTTTTGTCTTGCTTCTTTTTTGCTAGTGTGAACATGCCTCTGTTTCTTGTATGTCTGCCATCTTAGACCTCAGTTCACATTGTCTGGTTTTTTTAACTTAATTGTTAGCAGAGTATTAATCCGCGTGACATCCAGAGTTTAGAACACAGAATGTAGGCTTATTCATATCCAGCATAGGCACAGCATGGAGTCTGGTGTTACTGCAGCATGAGGAGAAACAAAACATATAACAACAATACAGGAAGAGAAGGAGGGGGCATCCTGTCTGTGTGAGTTTTTTTTTTTTTAAAACACAACTTTGTTAACAACCTCACAATATGCACAACATATGAAACAGCACACAGTAGTTGTTGCAATACACATACAGATTTATATGTATTATTCCAACACCCCCACTCAACAACTACTTATCCTCTTAGTCCCATTGTGGTTCTCAATTCTTGGAACCTAGCTCGTGGCAATGGCTTTGTCATAATGTCAGCTACCATCTTATCAGTTTCACAATAGACAAACTGAATTTTGCCACGATCTATCAAATCACGTAGATGATGATGTCTGACGTCAATGTGCTTGGTTCTAGCACTGATCTTTTCACTGCATGCAAGTTTAATGCATCCTTGGTTGTCCTCATAAATTACAGTCGGCTGAGTTGACGGTTTGCCAAGATCGTCCATCAATTGTCTTAGCCAAACAACCTCCTGGCTTGCATAGGCTGCGGACACATACTCCGCTTCTGTAGATGACAAGGCAACAGACACTTGTTTCCTACTAGACCAGGAGATTGAACTTTCTCCAACTTTAAACAAGTATCCACTTGTGGATTTACGATCACGCGAATCACCAGCCCAATCCGCATCTACATAGCCGGTAAGTTCTAGATCTCCTGCTGCAGATAGTTTTAAATTTACATCTTGCGTTTCTTTCAAATATCGGAGAAGTCTCTTAACAGCATTCCAGTCTCTTTGGCGCGGTTTTTCCACATATCTGCAAAGGATTCCAACTGTTGTTGTGATATCCGGTCGAGTCATAGTTGATATGTATAGAAGTGCCCCCACTGCCTGACGATATTTCTCATTGTTAGGCAACAGGTCATCTTCTCCTTCCAGCTTCAGGTAGGATGGTTCCATTGGGGTTGATATACCTTTGGCCTCTGACATTTTAAACTGATTCAGAATCAAATTAATTTTTACACTTTGGTTTAGAAGAAAACTTCCATCTTCCTCTCTCTGGATTTGGATTCCTAGATAATATGTCACACTTCCAAGGTCTTTTGTTTCAAAGTGCTGATTCAGAATTTCAGTCATTTTTCCAATTTCTGCGTCGTCTTGATGAACAACAATCACGTCGTCCACATATAAGAGAATATACATCCACTTTCCATCTGTATATTTTGTGTATAAGCACGGATCTGCTTGACCTCTTTTAAATCCTTCTTCCAACAAGACTTTATTCATCTTGGTGTTCCATGCTCTTGCTGATTGCTTAAGACCATAGAGAGATTTTTGTAGTTTGCAAACAAGATTCTCTTCACCTCCTTTTACATAACCTTCAGGTTGAGTCATGTATAAGTCCTCCTCAATGTCACCATTTAAAAAGGCAGTTTTTATATCCAAATGTCTGACATACATCTTTTGTACAGCAGCCACAGCTAACAAAGCTCTGAACGTGGTCTGTTTAGCGACTGAAGCAAATGTAGCATCGTAATCTTCGCCATACTTTTGAGAATATCCTTTTGCGACCAACCTTGCTTTGAATCTGTGGACTTTACCTTCAGAGTCATATTTGGTTTTGAAGACCCACTTGCACTTGATTGCCTTTTTGCCCTGTGGTAGCTTGGTGAGTTTCCAAGTTTGGAGTTGATGAAGCGATTTGATTTCCTCATTAGCGGCATCGATCCACTTTGTTCTTTCATGGACAGGTAGTGCTTGCATTTCATCCCATGACTTCGGCTCTGATTCAGTTAGTGTCTTGACAATGTAGGATAGACGTTTAGCTGGTATACCTTTGTTTGATCTTGTCGATCTCCTGATTTCAGATTCACCTGATTTTTCTGTTGTTCCTTCATTAGTTGAAGAATCCAGCCAGACTTCTACATCCTCTTTGTTGCTGTCTTGTAATTGTGACTTCAGCTGGACTACTGGCGTGATGTCACAAAACTTAGGTGATACAAAGTTTTCATCAATCACTACATCTCTACTTATTGTGACCTTGTTTGCTTCTGGGTGTAGAATCCTATAACCTTTCTGGGTTTCGCTGTAGCCTACCAGGATACCTTCCTTAGAGTGAGATTCCCACTTAGTTCGCTTTTCTTTGGGAACATGTACAAATGCTTTACTTCCGAATATTATGTGATGTAGTTTTGGCTTTCTGCTATTCCATTGCTCAAATGGAGTTTTCTCTGTAGCTTTACCTGGTAGTCTGTTCTGAAGATAGCAAGCTGTCATGATTGCTTCACCCCAATATGCTGTGGGCAGATTTGCATCAAATAACATGCTTCTTCCACTTTCACATAGTGTTCGGTTCCTTCTTTCCGCGACACCATTTTGCTCTGGGTTGTACAGTACAGTGGTCTGAAATAGGATTCCATTTTTCTTTAAAATGCTCTGTGTCTCATTACTTGTATATTCAGTCCCATTATCTGCACGTAGAATCTTTGGCATTCTTCCAAATTTATTATATACTTCAGCTAGGTATATTTCAAGTTTCTCTGGAACTTCCTTCTTGCTGTGAAGCAGGTGGACAACTGTATATCTTGAATGATCATCAATAAATGTGAGAAAATATCTCTTCTTCCCTGGAGTCAGAGTGCTCATTGGACCACAGACATCTGTGTGTATTAAATCTAGTGGCTGTGCTGTTGTTGTACTAATTCTCTTAGGAAAAGCTTTCCTAGACATTTTCCCTTTGATGCAGCTAGTACACTTCATTGTCTGGTTACATAGATCAATTGTAATATCCTCAGCTAGTTGCTTTTGGACTAACTTTCTTATTGCTTCTGGGTCTCTGTGTGCCAGACGCCTATGCCACACATGTATACAGTTTTTATGCTCTTCTTGTTGCGCTGTATACACACACTCTTTGCATTTCAGCTGATAAAGTTCATCTGTGATGTTTCCCTCTGCTAGTGAGTGGCCTTCCTTTGAGATGATGCAGTTATCATGCTTAAATGTAACTTCATTTCCTTGTTTTGTGAGTTTCTTCACAGATAGTAGATTACTTTCAAGACTAGGCACATACAGCACATCCTTTACTGGGATCTTCCTGCTTTGTGTTGGTGAGATTTGACAATCAATATAACCATCTCCTATGCCTTCTGAAGTCATGTACTGACCATTAACCATAATCACTTTCTCTGATTTACTTTGGTCAAGCTTAGAAAAGAAGTCTCTGTTATTAGTCATGTGACTAGTTGCTCCAGAGTCTATACACCATGCATGCTTTGATGTATTTGCACTGACAGTAAATGCAGTTTCAGTATTCACAGAATCATTTTCTCCAGATACAGCACTTTTAACCCTTTGATGACTGCTTTGCTTTTTCAGCTGATTCATTCTAGCTTTCCAGACTCTGCAGTCAGCTTTCAAATGTCCTGATTTCTTGCAAACAAAACATTCACGTGTTTCTTTTGTGTGCTTCCTGTTATCAGTTAGGTTTTGTGTCTGTAAAGCAGATTCTGTGCTGCATATCCTACTGTTTATACCTTCTGCCTTTCGCTTATATTCATCTATGAGCTTCCTCCTGACATACTCCAGTGTAAGCTCATCATCTGGACGCGCATCTAGTGCAGTTACAAGCATATCATAGCTCTCTGGAAGGCCACTAAGCAGTAATGCGGCCACATGAAAGTCCTTTAGATCTTCCCCAATGCCTCTCAGGCGTTCTACAACTTCCAGAACACTTCTTATGTAATCCTGCATATCATGGCCTTTCTGTAGCTTAGACTGGTACAGCTTTCTCATGAGATAGAGCTTATTGCTTAAATTTATCCTCTCATGTACCTTTTGCAACTGCTCCCACATTTCCTTTGCAGTATTACATTTACACACATGCACAATCTGGTCATCATCTATACTGAGTGATATGGTACTTTGTGCTTTCTGATCCATCTCTGTCCACTCCTGTGGCACTGGGTCAGGTATAGGCTCCTGTGTGTATTTCCACGTACCTTCTCTTATCAGCAGCATTTTCACTTTGAATTTCCAGGATTGATAATTCTGGTTAGTGAGACTTGGCACTGTAAATTTCATGGAGCTGCTGGTGGTGGCCATCTTTGCTTCTTCTCAGTTTGCTGTCTTTCTTTCTTTTCTTTCCTCTGTGTTCTGGGGATCTGTGACTCTGGGAACTCTGGGGACTCTGGTACATCTGGGCCCATAACCTGTTAGCAGAGTATTAATCCGCGTGACATCCAGAGTTTAGAACACAGAATGTAGGTTTATTCATATCCAGCATAGGCACAGCATGGAGTCTGGTGTTACTGCAGCATGAGGAGAAACAAAACATATATCAACAATACAGGAAGAGAAGGAGGGGGCATCCTGTCTGTGTGAGTTTTTTTTTTTAAAACACAACTTTGTTAACAACCTCACAATATGCACAACATATGAAACAGCACACAGTAGTTGTTGCAATACACATACAGATTAATATGTATTATTCCAACATTAATGACGGTTTCCTCTTATCTTTACTGCTGGTGAGTAGACAAGCCGGGACTAGGGTACTGGCTAAAAGTGGAAGTCCGGGCAGCCTGGAAGCAAGTAAAGAATCCTCCTTGCCAGGTGAAGTTGGAGGCCTTCCCTTTCCAATAAACTCTTTGGCCCTGCTGCTTGTAGCTGTGCGGTGGCCCTCGTCCCTGAGTGCAACGGTTCTGTGCTCACCCGTATGGCAGGCAGCTCGGGCCTTGCTGGTGCGTCGCTCCCACGTGGCGGTGCTGGGCCCTGCAGTGCTGCTGAGCCTCCGGCCGTCTGATGGGGCCAGGAGGCCTACAATCTCCTGCCCTCCGGTTTCTGCTGCTGGGCCTTCAGTGCCCCACAGCCTCGGACTCCGGTGTCCGGTTCTTCTGTGCTGGTCCTTCTGGGGTGAGCTGCCGTGCAGCTCCAGTCCCCAGCTCCTCTCTCTTCGACGTCCTGACTTCAACTCCTCACACTAAGTCTCACTAACCCCGCCTCCAGATCCCAGTTGCCAAGTGGAGGAACTCCCCTTGCTGGTCTTGAGCCAGGAAAGTGTTGCATGCTTAGCAAAACCTGATTAGGGGACCCCTGCTTACTTCCAGGCATGGCATAACCTCTTGTGAGGGAGGCAATGCCACTGTGGCAACCGGACCCCTGGGGTGCCACATTCCCCCCTAGTTAACTTCACAACTCCTGGACTGAGGATACCTTTAAAATTAACAATTAACAATTTAATCAGGTTACAACAGTCAAAAATTACAAAAACCCAACAAAATTTGAAAGCAGTCACTACGGCGCTTAGTCTTTACGCCACAATCCTGGTAACTGTAATTTGGCTGGTGGGAACTGCATCAACCCACTTTGTGTGTCGTCCCTGGGCATGGCTTCGGGGCACTCTTTCGTTGGGCCTGGTCTTCCGCCACGCCTGCGGTTTATTTTCTAGGCCTGTTAGTAACTATATCCAACATTGTCCTGACCACACCTAGTCCTGTGGTCCAATTGTCCATAAATTTAACAAATATACTTTTCCATTTTATTTAACGGGTACAACTATATACAACATACACTTTTATTCTCTTACACTTTAGTTTCTGCAGCGGGCATGGAGCTGACCTTTTGAACTTCTGGTCGATGTACGTAGTACGTTAGTTGTCACTACTCTACCCTGGTCCCTAGTGTCTACCCCTGGTGTGGTGGGTTCTGTGTGAACTACCCTACGGGTAGTTTGAGGTAACACAGGTAAGCTGGGTAATCTCCTACGAATTCTTTGGCTCACCCTGAGTACGACAGGTTCACTGCTAGCAGAGGGTAGATTCTCCTGGTCTGCTGATGATGAAACTTCTGTCTCTGGGACCGACTGGTCTTCCAGCTGTTCTGGAACTTCTGCAGCTTCCGGTGAGGCCGCTTGGAGAAAGGTAAGGACCGGTACTATAATTGCACTGTTCACCTGCATCCAAGACCGGGGAAGTTCTCCGAGTACTGTTTGGACCACTTCCTCCACTCCTTCTGTGGGCTGAGTGTTGTCTTGATCTTCTTCTGTGTGTTTCAACTGTTCAGGACATATCTTCAAGTGATCTCTTGAGACTGCCGCTGAAGTTTCCCCTCCATCCTTACTGATGAGGCACACTTTGATGTTATCGGAATTGGAGGGTAGGACTGTGTATGGCTCTACCTCCCACTGGTCATCTAATTTGTGGAGTCATCTCTTTCTCTTAAGTACCTGTTCTCCAGGTGACAAGGGAACGGCAGGTGCGTGCTGATTATAAGTTTTCTCTTGCTTCTGTCTCACCTGGAACAAACTTCTCTCAACACACTCTTGCACCTTGCGGTATTGCTGCTGCCACTCGGTATCCCAATCCGCATCTGGTGATTTCGTCTCTGGTGTTAAGACTCCCATGTCTAAGTCGATGGGTAGCTTACCAGGTCTTGCTCTCATCAGGTAAGCGGATGTACAGTTGGTGGAGTTCACCGGGATGTGATTATATAGGTTCACCAAATCTGGCAACTTCTCTGGCCACAGGCTACGTTCTTCAAGGGGCAACATCTTCAACAGGTCTATCACCACCTGGTTCATCTTTTTACACAACCCGTTAGTCTGGGGATGATACGGCGTCGTTCTGATTTTCTTGCAGCCGTACAAGTCACAGAATTCCTGGAACAGTTCTGCTTCAAAGGCTGGACCTTGGTCGGTAAGTACCCGTTCAGGGTAACCGTGCGGGCGACAAAAGTGCTGTTGGAACGCTTTGGCTTCCGTCTGAGCCGTCTGGTCTTTCACTGGCACTACTACCAAGAACCGGGAGTAGTGGTCTACTATGGTGAAAGCGTAGACATAGCCTGACCGGCTTGGGGCTAGCTTCACGTGGTCCAAGGCTACCAGTTCAAGTGGCTGTTTGCTGATTATGGGCTGCAGGGGAGCCCTCTTGCTGTCACGGTCTTTTCGTCTCAGGTTGCATGGACCACATTCTCGACACCATCTCTTAATTCCTTTCCTCATGCCAGCCCAGTAGAATCTCTCACGTAGCAGGACTTCCAACTTCTTCCACCCGAAGTGTCCTGCTCCATCGTGGTACGCTTCTACGACCATTAACGCATCCCGCCTCGGGACTACCACCTGCCAGACCAGTTCATGTGTCTGGGAGTTGATGCTTCTTCGACACAGCTTTCCTTCGTAGATGAACAGTTTGCCCTTCTCCTTCCACAACTGTTGGGTCTCCTGTGGAGCATCTGGATCAGGGTGCGAGTCAGCTTGCATCAGCAACTCCTTGACTAGGCGGACAGCGGGTCGCTATCCTGCGTCTCTGCCCATTCATGGTGGGGCAATGTGTTGAACATGGCCTCTCTGTTGGCGGGGCGCTTGTCCCTCACACAGTGGGAGCACTGGGTCACCCCATGACGATAGAAAGCGGGTATCTCTATCTCCTCCAGCTCTTCTGGGTCTTGTCCCCATCTGGCAAGTTGGGCATCCTGGACATCGCATCAGCATTTGCATTTTTTTGCCCCGCCCGATACTTGATGGTAAACTCGTAGTTAGACAGTCGGGCCATCCATCGTTGTTCTAGGGCACCAAGCTTCGCAGTCTCCAGGTGCGTCAGCGGATTGTTATCTGTGAAGACTGTAAATCTGGAGGAGGCGAGAAAGTGTTTGAAGCGCTCTGTTACAGCCCAGACTATGGCGACAAACTCCAACTTGAAGGAACTGTAGTTGTCGGGGTTCGTTTCCGTGGGCCAGAGCTTCCTGCTGGCGTATGCAATCACTCGCTCTCTGCCTTGCTGTACCTGGGACAGCACCGCTCCCAATCCCACGTTGCTGGCATCGGTATGAAATATAAAGGGTTGGCCATAGTCGGGGTAGGCCAGGACTTCATCTCTGGTCAGAGCCATCTTCAGTCGGGTGAAAGATTCGTCTTCTGGTTTATCCCATTTGAACGGAGGTTTCGGGTTCTTGGCCTTCTTGGACTGGCCTACCAGGAGGTCCTGCATGGGTGCTGCTATCTTGGTGAAACCCTTGATAAATCTTCTGTAGTAGCCTACCAGCCTGAGAAACTGCCGCACTTCCTTGATAGTGGAGGGTCTTGGCCAGTCCTTGATTACGTTGACTTTTTCAGGGTCTGGCGCTACACCTTCGGCGCTTACCACATGACCTAGGTACTGCACCTTGGGCTTCAACAGGTGGCATTTGGACGGCTTTACCTTCAGCCCAAAACCAGATAGGACTTCGAACACCTCGGCCAGGTGCTCCAGGTGGTCTTCATATGTCTTTGAGTAGACAATTACGTCGTCCAGGTAGAGCAGGACAGTTTCGAAGTTCTTGTGTCCTAGGCAGAACTCCATTAACCGCTGGAAGGTTCCTGGGGCGTTGCAGAGCCCGAATGGCATGCAGTTGAACTCGCTGAGGCCCATTGGCGTGGTAAACGCAGTCTTTTCTTTGTCTGCCTCTGCCACAGGAACCTGCCAGTACCCACTGGTGAGATCCAAAGTGGAGAAATAATTAGCAGATCTTAGTGCAGCTAATGACTCCTCAATTCTGGGTAATGGGTAGGCATCATTATGTGTAATGCGGTTAATTTGCCTGTAATCAGCACACATCCTCATGGTACCATCCTTCTTTCTAACGAGAACTAATGGAGCTGCCCAGGGGCTACAACTATCTCTGATCACCCCAGCCTCCTTCATCTCCTGCAACATTCCTTTGGTACATTGATAGTGAGCTGGGGGTACAGGCCAGTACACGAGTCCTCATGAACAGTTGAACAGTTGCATTTAATGAAGCCACTGGGCCTTGGGGTACCCGGTGCCGGGCCGGTAGATGCTGGGGGATGTCACAGTGGCGGAGACCCGGTCCGTGACCCAGGGTGGTCAATAAAAGGGGTTTATTTATAGGGGATTTATAGTGTTTGTATAAAGTTTGTGACGCCACCTGTGGTATGCGGCTACAGGGAGCCGCCGCTGCGGAGCAGGTCCTCTGGAGCTGATGTTAGTGCAGCAGGGATTGTGTGGCTCTCCACGGGTAGAGCTTAGCTCCAGGGCAGTGAGGATGTTATAGGTGGTGCTGGGCATTGTAGTGCAGGGGTTGATGGCACAGCAATAATCAGTCCACAACTTAATGACGGTTTCCTCTTATCTTTACTGATGGTGAGTAGACAAGCCTGGACTAGGGTACTGGCTAGAAGTGGAAGTCCGGGCAGCCTGGAAGCAAGTAAAGAATCCCCCTTGCCAGGTGAAGTTGGAGGCCTTCCCTTTCCACTAAACTCTATGGCCCTGCTGCTTGTAGCTGTGCGGTGGCCCTCGTCCCTGAGTGCAACGGTTCTGTGCTCACCCGTATGGCAGGCAGCTCGGGCCTTGATGGTGCGTCGCTCCCACGTGGCGGTGCTGGGCCCTGTAGTGCTGCTGAGCCTCCGGGCGTCTGATGGGGCCAGGAGACCTGCAATCTCCTGCCCTCCGGTTTCTGCTGCTGGGCCTTCAGTGCCCCACAGCCTCGGACTGTGGTGTCCGGTTCTTCTGTGCCGGTCCTTCTGGGGTGAGCTGCCGCGCAGCTCCAGTCCCCAGCTCCTCTCTCTTCGATGTCCTGACTTCAACTCCTCACACTAAGTCTCACTAACCCCGCCTCCAGATCCCAGTTGCCAAGGGGAGGAGCTCCCCTTGCTGGTCTGGAGCCAGGAACGTGTTGCGTGCTTAGCAAAACCTGATTAGGGGACCCCTACTTACTTCCAGTCATGGCATCACCTCTTGTGAGGGAGGCAATGCCACTGTGGCAACCGGACCCCTGGGGTGCCACACATGGCAGTGCAATTTAAGTCTCTTGAGCAACAGGCTCTAGTAACAAACAGTTTCATCTTAAAGGCACATTAACAAACAGTCTTTCTTACTAGCACAGTACATCACAGATCAAGTCTCTTTAGCAGCACACTTCTATGCCCCATAACAGTAATGATCCCACCAGCAGTCCCCGGTCCACTGTGTCATAGGCTTTAGCCTCTAGTGCAGTGAGGTACGAGGGATGGTTAGAACGCAAGGATGAGTCCAGTCCTCAGATGTGGTGTTCAATCCTTGCTTCTGCTAAACAACAGTTAACTCCTTTCTCCACTACTTTCTCTTGTAGATACCACTAGCAATTAAAAGGCAGTCACAGTGGGAGAGTCCCAGAACCCTCATCAGCCTGGTGAAGAGGTCTGTATCTTTTAAAGGGTTTGTCCACTACTTTCATATTGATGCCTTATCTGTAGAATAGGGCATCAATGTATGATCGTCTGGGGTCCTGCACCCGACACCCCTGCCGATCGGCTGTTATTGGTGGCGGCAGCCGCCGGCAGGAAGTGCTTACCTGGCCATCAAGTTACAGTGGCCAGTGCTTGTTACTGCACATCTGCCTTCTATTCAATTCAATGGGAGGTGGATGTGCAGTATCCCGCGGCGGCCACTACAGATGGACGGCCAAGCACCGCAGGTAAGCACTTCTGGCCGGCGGCGGCACCGATGACAGCTGATCAGCAGGGGTGCCGGGTACGGCATCACGGCCGATCATACATTGATGACCTATCTTTTGGATAGGGCATCAATGTGAAAGTAGTGGACAACTTCTTTAAGCTCGCTCTCCAGCTCAGAACTGACACTACCCAGTCTCACTGGGGCAGGCCTGACCACTCCCCTTAGCTGCACCCTGTTAACCCCCCTAGTTGCTGGATGCTTAAAGCGCACCTGCCAGCAGGATTGTGCTTAGTAAATTACATAGACTGGGGGGGGCGTGACCTAGCTCTTGATGTGAGAGGTCGGGTGGCAGTGCCTCTCCACCACCATTAGCTTCAATTATCCTGCACAGAGCCCGAATCAGCCAAATCCCTTATCAGGAACTGCTGTCTGAGGGTCCCGGGAGTCAGAGGCGAGCTTCTGCCAGACTCAGAGAGACCAACATGGGCCGCAAAAGGCAGAAGGATGCCGGGGCCTGCAGCAGTGCCTCAGCCCAAGATGGCACCGAGACAGAGGAAGAGGCGGGAAGGAGGAACACAGCCTATGCACGGAGGCTGGAGGCTTCAGCACGGCTGCACAGGTATGCGAGGGGCATGGAGGCAGATGAAGAAGGAAGTGAAGGCAGTGAGAAGCATGGAGATGAGGAGGAAGACGGTGAGGAGATGCCTGTGCTACATAATGTACAGCAGGAGGAGGGGGATGGTGACACTGTGCTGGCAGCTGAAAGTTCAGATGAGGCAGAGCCGACTCTGCGAGATGTATTCCAGGCTGTCTTATACTGCAAGACTGCTTTAACTGCTCTGACAAAGCAGGTGAATGGTCTGAAAGCCGACATGGGAGGCATTGAGGCTTCTATGCAGAAAGTTACAGCCAGATTGACTGAGGTGGAGGGCAGAGTTGGCGTAACAGAAGATCATTTAACCTCAGTGCAAAAGACGCAACAACAGCACACTCAGAGGATCACGGTAGTGGCTAATAAAAACGATGACCTGGAAAACCGGTCACGCAGGAACAATTTGCGTATTGTGGGCATCCCTGAAAGAGCTGAGGGTGCTGACCCCACGACCTTTGTTGAAACCTGGCTGCTGGGAAAGTTTGGGTCTAATATCCTGTCGAGGGTGTTTGCTGTGGAGCGTGCCCATCGTGTGCCCATGAGACCCCCAGTGCCTGGAGAGGGCCCTCGTACGATGTTAGCCAGAATCCTGAACTGCAGAGACCGGGACACTATTTTACGTAAGGCCAGAAAATTGACAGATCTCACCCTGGAGGGCAAACGCATTGAAATATACCCGGATTACTCGGCTGAGGTGCAAAAGCTGCGACTACGGTATGGTGAAGTGAAGAAACAGCTCCGCTCTTTGAATGTGAAATATTCTACAATTTATCCTGCTAAATTAAGAGTGGAAGCCTTTGGAAAGGTCAATTTTTTCCCGTCACCAGTAGAGGCCGCTTCGTGGTTGGAGCGGAACCGGAGCAAATTGAGAGAAGCTGAGGACTCGGCACGGTGAATACACGACCCTGCTATCCTGACTACTGGACAGGGTTGTGGTTCTACATTGCTCTGCGAAACCGCAGAGGAGGGGGAGAAACCCCCGCTGGGATCTACGTTTTATAGTTTTATAGTTAATTTGTTTGATTAATGGTTCGGGACTATGCATACTATTGATTATGTGGTGGAGAGACTGCCAATGCTGGAGGAGGACACGGCGCATGTTGATATGCGGTATACTACGATGTTGCTCAGGTTCTTTGAGCTCCCACTCTCACGTTGGGAAGAGAGTGACAAGAGAAGGGTGGGGGGAGGGGGTGGGGGGAGGGGGAGGGAGGGGGGGAGGTGGATGGGTTGGATTTGCGGGAAAATGGGGTTGCTTATGCTGTTTGACCTGGTATGCTGGGGAACAAAATGGAAAGATGTTACTTGATGATGGTGGATTGTTTTTTTCTAATGCACAATGAGTAACCGTACGGTTCGGATTTTAAGTTGGAATGTACGTGGTATATCTGACAGGATTAAGAGGGCAGCAGTTCTGAATCACATCAGATCTTGTGATCCTATGATTGCGTGCTTACAGGAGACCCATCTCACTAGAGATACTAGGCACTGGCTATCGAGAGGGTGGATGTTAAAGACATATCATTCTACTTATTCCTCGTACTCCAGGGGGGTGTCAGTCCTAATACACAAAAACGCTCATTATGAAGAGCTGGCAGTGCAAGTAGACAGTGAAGGGCAGTATGTATGGATTGCGTGCAGATTGTATGGACACAAAATGATTTTAGTGGCTTTATATATCCCTCCACCTTATTCTAAAAAGGAACTTCAAGCAGTAATGGCCTTGACGGCCAGATGGGGGGAGGCTCCGATGTTGATTATGGGAGATGTTAACAACACCATGAATGATCACTGGGATAAAGTACGTCCGGCAGGTATGGAAGCTGGACGGGACGGAATGACTGCATTTGGCACCTACGTGGGGGAGCTGGGGCTGGTGGATCTGTGGAGAGTACGAAATGAGGGTAAGAGGACCTTCTCGTGTCACTCGGCTACACACGGAACACTGTCAAGGATAGACCTGGCTTTTGGGGATACTGCTATGGATGGGATGGTGGGGGAGGTGGAATACCTACAGAGGACTCTATCGGATCATAGTCCTATGGTTGTCACGCTTCTAGTGGGATCTGCTCAGGGTCAGAGGGGAGGTTGGCGTCTTCACCCGACGTGGCTTAAAGTGGTGGATATGGGTGGCATAACCAAAGAACTAGAGCACTTCTTCCAAGTTAATGAAGGGAGTGCTGAGGCTACAGTGGTGTGGGAGGCTATGAAGGCATTTACGAGGGGACTCTTTATAAGTGAGATCTCACGGTGTAAGACCAAAACTAAATTGGCAGATCAACAAATAAAGGATGACTTGACAAGGGCAGAGGCAGACATGATTTTGGCGCCAACGAGTGTAGCTCACAATAGACTAAAATTGGCACAGGAGGCAGTTAATGAACTGCACATGATGCAAGCCGAGAGGAAAAGGGCATTTCAGCAAGCCCAATTCTTTGAGGAAGGAGAGAGAGTGGGTCGCTTGTTGGCGGTGATATCTGCGGCACAGAGGGAGTCTTCCAGGGTGTACAGGTTGAGAGACCAAGCGGGGACGACTCTGACAGACACAAAGGACATATTGGAGGTCTTTAAGGAATATTACATGGCACTGTACAATTCAAGAGTACGGGACACAGAGGGGGCCGTAGAGGAATTCTTGGAGGGCATCTCACTGTCTAAATTGTCTGAGGAAGATAGGTTAAGGTTGGATGAACCTGTGAGTGTGGAGGAGGTGGAATGTGCAATTCTGTCTATGCCCAATAACAAATCACCGGGTGCTGATGGTCTACCTGGGGAGGTGTACAGGGAGCTGGTGGAACTGCTAGCCCCAAAATTGAAATCTGTGTTTGATGAGGCTTTGGAGAAGGGGGCGTTACCGAGATCAATGGAGGAAGCGGTGATAGTGGTTCTGCCAAAGGAGGGGAAAGACCCCATGGATGCGGAGTCGTATAGGCCCATATCGTTGTTGACAACGGATGTCAAAATACTCGCTAAGATCCTGGCCACCCGGCTCACCGGGGTGGCGCATACTGTTATTCACGAGGACCAGTCGGGCTTTATGCCCAACCGCTCCACGGCTGTTAACTTGAGAAGATTATTTCTTAATATGCAGCTGCCTGCTGATAATGGTGGCGGGAGAATAGTGATGTCATTGGACGCTAGGAAAGCATTTGATAGCGTGGAATGGGAATATTTATGGAAAAACATGGAAATAATGGGATTTGGCCCCGCATTCATGGCCTGGGTGAAGTTATTGTATTCATCCCCAAGGGCGGTAGTTAAGGTGAATGGTGAACGGTCCGGGATGTTTGACTTACATAGGGGCACAAGGCAGGGGTGCCCGCTGTCCCCGCTATTGTTTGCGGTGGCTGTGGAGCCCCTGGCGGCCAAAATAAGAGCTGAGAGAGGAGTGGTCGGATTTAAATTTGGGAGGCTGGAAGAAAAAATATCACTGTATGCCGATGACATCCTGTTATTTCTGGAAAATGCAGGAGAGACATTGGGGTGCACGATGGATGTAATTAAACAATTTGGGAGCATTTCGGGACTGGAGATAAACTGGCACAAGTCTTATGTCATGGCTGTAGATAGACCAATAAAAGCGGAGGAGATAGATGAGAGGGGGAAGCAGCTCCAGCTGGTTTCACAATTTAAATACCTTGGGATATGGGTGGCGCTTCCATTGACATGATTCACGGATCTGAATTTAGTTCCTCTGCTAGAGAAATTTAAAAAGAAAATAGGCGCATGGTGCCAATTGGCTTTGACGGTGACGGGTAGAACTAACCTGATTAAGATGGTCCTTATGCCACAACTAATGTACGTTTTGCACAACTCACCGATATGGCTACCAAAAAAACGGTTTCAGGGTATTGATTCTATTTTCAGATCCTTGATATGGGGCAAGAGGCAGGCAAGGATTAAATTGGGAACGCTGCAAAATGGGAAGGAGGAGGGAGGATTGGCCGCTCCCAATCCCTGGGTCTATTTCTTGGCAGTACAAGGCCAGCATGTCAGGGGATGGAGAGAGCCCGATTGTGGAGGGGCAGCTTGCCGGGTGCTGGTACATGTGTCGGGGAGACGCCCACTGGTCCAGGCGTTAGAGGATGGTACCTTTAAGAAATTGGGAGCAATATATCCTACCTTAGGCTTGACTCAGAAGGTATGGGACACTATTAAAAAGATCAGGGGGGTGGACGGGCTGACTAAGTACTCACCGGTGTTGGGCAATGAACATCTGCCGGAACTTAATAAGCTGTGTCAAATGGGCAATTGGAAGGCGCAAGGAGTGAGATATGTGTGCCAGCTGCAGAGTGGAACGGACCTGAAGACCTTTGAGAAATTGAGAGAAGAATTTGATTTGCCTTTGGTATGGGGATTTCAATACTATAGGCTTCGACATGCTTGGAGGGCACAGTGTGGATTGGGAGACATGACGGTTCAGGGTGACATTGTACTAGACTTTGTGTGTATGAAGGGAGGGATGAGGGGAGTCATATCGAGCTTATATCATGACCTACTGCACTCCTATCTGGGGGGGGAATCACCTCATTGCAAAGAGTAAATGGAAAAGGGAGGTGGGTACCCTCACAACAGAACAATGGGAGGCGATTCTAGAATATGTCCCGAAGATCTCTTTAAGCGAGCAGGCACGGATTTCCCAATTATACATAATACATAGGACATACAAAACACCGCTGCGCCTGTACAAGGCGGGCTTGAGGGGAGATTCCAATTGCCCTAGATGTGGCACGGACCAGGCCGGACTGCTACACATGCTATGGTCATGCCCACGGTTGGTGGCTTATTGGTTGTTCGTTGTCAGCAAAATTGAGAGGGCTTATACATGTATAATTGACAGAAACCCGGTGCTGTGTGTTTTGGGGGAGGTGGATGGAATACCTGTCTCAGAACATTACAAAGTGGCGATAGCGCGATTGCTATATGTGGCACGCAAACTAATAGCACGAAAATGGACAGATTCGGAACCCCCCACTAGGAGGGAATTTATTGCTCAGACACGTACGGTAATGCATTTAGAGGAAAGCATTTATAGGCGGAGGCATGGAGAGAGAACTTTTGGGAAAATATGGTCCGCATGGATGGCGGTAATATGATTGTCAATGTTCCCAGGTATGCCCGGCATAAGGAGTATTGGCGGGAGGGGGGAGGGGGGAGAGGGTTTTGACTGTATTATTACACGTTATGTGAATTGTTATATGTATATTGATAACTGTTTGCTGTTAAAATTTTTTGAAACCTAAATAAAAATAATTGGTTTAAAAAAAAAAAATTACATAGACTGACAGGTGGACACCGTTACACTGAGTAAAATGATACCTTTCATGATGAAATCCGTCCAGCGGTTCTTTTATAATCTTTATTTTCAGTTCTGCCATAATGATATGCATGTGCTCTGGTGCTCTCATTATGTATTCATGTATTCCTATCTCTGGCCTCTGACAGGTCACTGTGCTTTCAGTGACCTGCCTACTATTTTAAATACTGACTGTGTAATTTCCCTGCCCATGTGAAATTTACATATCCCAAAATGGCCGCCCGATGCCCGCGCAGTAGCATCTTTCGGTTGCCGAGAGATGCTACTGCTCACATGCGGCGCCATATTTCTGCACCCACGCTCTTTTTCCAAAAGCAAAATGGTGCTTGTGCGTGCGCAGTAGTATCTCTTGGCAACCGAAAGTTGCTACAGCGCATGCGTGGGTGTTGGGCGGACATTTTGGGATATGTAGATTTCAGATGGGCAGAGAAATTACACAGCCAGTATTTAAAATAGTAGGCAGGTCATTGAAAGCACAGAGACTTGTCAGAGGCCAGAGATAGGAATACATGAATACAGAAGCAGAGCACCAGAGCACATGCATATCATTATGGCAGAACTGAAACTAAAGATTATAAAAGAGCCACTGGACGGATTTCATAATCAAAGGTATCATTGGCACCCACCTGACAGTGTATGTAGTTTACTAAGCACAATTCTGCTGACAGGTATGCTTATCAACACCTTATGTAATATCTACCTGTCACACTCTTCCCTCCTTTTTGAATGTCGTCCTCGACGTTTGCCTTCTACCTGGTTACCTTAACCAGCCTCTTGGAGTTGTGGTAGTTCTCCCCTAACTATCCTCAGATAGTGTTCCCCCAATACTGCCTCTTTACTTAAAGGTGAGTTGGTAGTTAGGCACTATGGACCCCTTTAAGCAATTTACACATACAGCACACTTACCCTATCTACATCTCTTGTCAATCGGTCTCCTGCAAGAAATACACAGATTTAACCACAATTTTAACCAACAACTATTCTTCAGCTGGAGATTTTTGCTCGTCTTCAACTGGCTCTCCCTAACTACCACTAAACATTTTTCAAATTCAAGTGCAAAAATGTTAAATATAGCATAGTCTTTGTAAAATATTTGGCATGAAATAGAACACATATATTCAACACAACCCATTTTCTTGAGAGAGTGTGCCACTTTAAGAACACAGTCCTTTGTTTCTTAAGGCACGGGGTCCTCGGTCCTTCTAGGTAAGGACCCTGGAACAGGCAAGGGAGACAGTCCTTTAAAACGGGGGCAGAAACAATGTCCGTTTCTTGTAAACATCTAAGGCACAGTCCATAAAGTGAAATTTGGAAAACAGTTCCTGGACAGGATACGGCACAGTCCATAAGTTGAGAGTGAAGACTCCCCAACTCGCTTGAGGTGCCCGCATATCCAGCAGAAAAGGACACAACAGGTGCAAATAAAAAAAATAAGGCAAAACCAAAAATAAATATCAACTTGTCCAGCTACTACCGTAGTTTTTAATATACCATAGGCCTATCCGGCCTTAACAGGGAAGCAGTAGCGGTCCTTCTACTGTGGTCACAGTCTCTGGTGGTTTTACCAGCCTTCAAGGAAAGAACACATCACATTACCTAGGCAGAGATGAGGAACTATCACTGGAACACGGCATGCAACCAACACAACTCGGTGATTTTTTTTCTTTTTGAGAGAGAGCAACACTGTCCTAGTCCTTTTTATTCTTTGGTTGGTACCAGTCTACAGTAAATGGACACTGCGCTGCATTGATAGTGGGGAGTTGAACTGATGCTGGGAGGGGTTACTCTCTTGCCACCCCAGCAGAAGTGGCCCCCTCCTTGGTTGTGGCCTGTGGGACAGGTTTGCTCTCCCAGTTGGGACGAATCCTGAAGCGGGGCCCAGTAGAGATGGGGAAGAATCCTCTCATTTGACACGAAGCTCTTGGTTCTTCTGCATCTGCCCAATCCTCGGGGTGGTACTACTCCATTTCAACTATGCGGGAGACTGAAATGGCGTACCAGCCCCGAGGTCCCCACATCTTTAAGAATCTGACCTTGTCTCCTGGCCAGAGACTCCGGGTCCGTCCTAGGGCATAATCCCTCTCCACCGACCTCCTGTTGACAAATATGTCCAGGCGAAGCCAAATCCCTTTAGCTGATAAAAATTTATGACCGTACCTCTGATCATCGATCCTCCAGGCAGTCCCTTCCTGGGTACTCTCTCCACTCCTGGGCATACTCCTCCATCCGTCTCTTCTCCTGGATGATCTTTTCTTTCCATGCAGCCAGGCGTTGTTGGAAGTTGTATTCTTCCTGTTCTTCTTTGGAGATGATGGGCACAGGAACAGACCTTTCAGCCTGGCCAGGCTGAGCAACAACATCGGCAGGTGGTGGGATAGGTGCCCCCGGTGGAGTAGGTGGTAGGGTAGGTACTGGTTTCCTGGTGTTGATAGGCAAGGGGAATGCATATGACTCCTGTTTCCTCCAGGCCCCCATCCTTTCACCTCCTCTGGCTATCCAGGCTATATCATGTATTTCCCGGATCCATCCCCTCACTCCCCCATACTTGGGATTCACACAGTAGGCCCTAGGGGGTGAGAATGGACCCCGTGGAGGTGGCAGTTTGGTCATCCACTGCTCTCCAGGTAATGATAACAGAGAGTAATCCAACTCCTCTTCCTCCGCTGGCGGCTTTACGACCGGTCCCTGCTTGGTGGTGACCATCATATGGGTATGGAATGAGGCCGGGGGTTCCCTCACCCTTGCGCGGGGTGAGTGGCGGTCCAAGCGGATCATCACTACTGGTATCAGTTGGAGAGCGGGGGCTAGTGACTCACCGGCAGGAACACAGAGCGCCGCCATCTTCCTTCCGGTCCCGCTGTGCACGCTGGTCCCGATCAGAAGTCCCGTCCCTCTCTCGAGAGCGGAGGTCGGGGCGGACGTCACGGCCCCAGTGGTGGCTTCCAGTGCGGTGGGCCAGGTCACGGTCAGGGTACCTGTGGGCAGCAGGTCCTCCGGTGAGTCCGGTACTGGTCGGAATCGTTCTGGAACGAGCAGCGGTCCTTCAGGTGGGTCCGGTGCTGGGCAGGATTACGCGGTGGCCTGCGGCGGGATGACAGCCGGGGCTCCGGACATCGGCTCACGGTCCACAGTTGGTGGTGGGATGGGCACAGGGTCCGACGGCAGACCTCGGGGTCCCAACTCCTGCCTTCGGGCTGCCTCCGGATTCTGATGAGGCGGTGCGGCCGTGCCCTGGCCTGGCTGGGTATTGCCCGGTACCTCGCGGTTGTGGATGAGGTGATGAAGGGCTGCGTCCTCCCCTGCTTCTCTTCTTGCTGCAGGCTGCTGGGACATAGCACACCTTCCTAGCTCCGACATACTGGCAGGCACTATGACTCGCACTCTCCTCTCCTTTTCACTCCTGACCAGAATGGAGTTCTTCTGGCCAGAAGAGCTCCAGCTCACTCTTATTCCTCCTCCTCTGGGACAGTACCTCACTGGCCATTGGTCCAACATGCTGGTGGTTGGGGTGTCTTTTCTCTGAGGCCAGCCTTCCCCAGCTTGTTCCACTGCAGGAGGTTTGGCCCTGTTTGGCGCTCTTTTATCATATACTCCTACAAGATGGGATGTCCTTCTTCTTCCCCACTGTGCTTTTAACAAAAACAGACACCATTTTAACTGTACAACATGTGTCAAGTCTTGCATTTTGCAGGTGCCTGTTTCTCTGTATTTTATCTCCTTATTTCTTCCCAGTCATCACTGGCTGTCTTCCCTTTTCACTGGTATACCAGGGTTGAATTGAGGTGCTTTGCTGCTATGTTTTTCCAGACACTTTGCCTCTTCTCCCTCCTATACGCTAATTCCCGCTCAGGACTCCCCGTACGGGCCACCAATGTTACGTGCACACCGCTAGGTTTAGATAGCGGAGAGACAGGTTCATGAATTCTTTGGAATCCTGGGCGAACCGTTACTCAGGGTGACCATATACTGCAGTTTCTCTCAGTCATACAGGGGCATTCACCCTCAGGCACAGACATATAGCTGGATTCACTTGCTGACCAGACACATTTGACACGAGTCCTCATGAACAGTCGCATTTAATGAAGCCGCACGGCCAGTGCAATTTAAGTCCCTTGAGCAACAGGCTCCAGTAATAAATAGTTTCTTCTTAAAAGCACATTAATAAACAGTCTTTCTTACTAGTACAGTGCAGCACAGATCAAGTCTCTTTAGTAGCACACTTCTATACTCCCACAACAGCAATGCTCCCACCAGCAGTCCACGGTCCACAGTGTCACAGGCTTTACCTTCTAGTGTTGTGAGGTACGATGGGGCGATTAGAATGGAAGGATGAGTCCAGTCCTCAGATGTGGTGTTCAATCCTTGCTTTTGCTAAACAACAGTTAACTCCTTTCTCCACTACTTTCTACTATAGATACCACTAGCAACTAAATGGCAGTCACAGTGGGAGAGTCCCAGTATCCTCATCAGCCTAATGAAGAGGTCTGTATCCTTAAGGATATGTGCCCACGATGCCCAGCTCGCGGTACACTACACCGAAGGACCTGCCGTCACATGACTATGATGTCAGCGCAGGTCCTTCAGTCCACCGCGATCTGCCGGCAAGTGAAGACGATAGCAGCGGGGGCCATCAGAAGGTAAGTATAATATATATTTTATTCTTTCTTTTACAGGTTCTATGGTACCTGGGTCTGGAGGAGAGTCTCCTGTCCTCCAGACCCTGGTACCATCCGCACATTGAAACGTTTGGATTCCGCATCTACAGATGTAGTGATGCGGATTCCATGCGTTCCAATGAAAGTCAGTGGCGGCAAAAACGCTGTGCTTCCGCAAAATATTTGGTAGTGCTGCGTTTTTTCCCACAATGATAACCCGCAGTGGAAATTTCCGCAGCATGTGCAAAGCACATGCGGATTACCATTGGGGAACATGGCAGGCTTTCTACCATGCATTTATGCAGCGTTTTTGCCGCTGCGGAAACGCTTAAAAAACGCATCGTGGGCACACAGCCTTAAGCTGGCTCTCCAGCTCAGAACTGACACTACCCAGTCTCACTGGGGCAGGCCTGACCACTCACCTTAGCTGCACCCTGTTAACCACCCTAGTTGCTGGATGCTTAACAACATCTTATGTAACATCTACCCATCACAAGTTTACCAGTAATTCAATTTGCGTTGAATACATTTGCCGCAAATCACATTTTCTGGCCGAATTCAAGTGAATTTGTCTCATTGAATTTTAGCAGTTTGACGCATCTCTAGTAGAGAGATAAATAGACACTCAGACATGAAGTACAGACAGATAGATGATAATAGATAGATGGATAGATGGATATTTTCTTTGTTTTTGCAACTACCTTTTAATAGTTTCCTACAACTCTACTGTAGTTCTAATACAGTATAATATCCTCAAAGCCCCCAATACTCAGTATAATGCTCTCTACACCAGGATGTCCGCATAGCTCCCATATCTATATATATAATCGTCTTATCCCGTCTGTCTGTCTGTCTGTCCAGGAAATCCCGCGTCGCTCATTGGTCCGGCAGCGGCCAATCAGCGCCGGGGGATTTCTAAAAAAAGATGGCGGCCGTTAGCGGCTCATCTGCGGGATGGAGCTGAGCGGCGATGCAGCCGGGAGATGAGCACCGCGAGGCGCTCATCTCCCGGCCGGCAACAGCAGAAGGAACCCGACCGCCGGACCCATCTGCGGGACGGAGATGCAGCCGGGAGATGAGCGGCGCGGCCGGTATCAGCGGAAGGACCGCCGGCGCCGCTGACCTCCATGCGGAAGGGAGGACCGGGGAGCGGCGCTGCGGGTCGGGATACTTCTGCTGCGAGCGCCCGCGATGTCCCGGGTTCTCGCAGCGTAAGTAGCCGCACAGGCAGCGCCGCTCCCCGGTCCTCACCAAGACTATTCGATGATTGGTCGCGGTCTTCGAACCCGACCAATCACTGATCTTAGCGCAAAACTTAAACACCGCTGTGCTGATTGGTCGCCGACGCTGGCCGCGACCAATCACCGATTTGGGCGCCAAATTTAAATATCGGCCGCGACCAATCACCACAGCGGTGTTTAAATGTGGAGCCAAGATCGGTGATTGGTTGCGGCCGATATTTAAATTTTGGCGCCCAAATCCAAATCGCGGGCCAAGACAGCGACCAATCACCGATTTGTGCGGCAATTTTAAATAGCGTCCACGACCAATTGGATGTCAGCAACCACCGGCCGCTTTTTGTGCCAAATTTAAACACCGCTCTGCTGATTGGTCGCAGCCGGCGACCAATCAGCGATTTTGGCGCCAAATTTAAACCCCGCTCTGCATCGCTCTGCTGATTGGTCGCGGTCGCCGGCCGCGACCAATCAGCACTATTGTCGCCAAATTTAAACACCTCTTTGCTGATTGGTCGCGGTCGCAACTAATCAGCGATTTTGGTGCCAAATTTAAACACCGCACTGCTGATTGGTCGCGGCCGCCATCCGCGACCAATCAGCGAGATTGGCACCAAATTTAAACAACGCTCTGCTGATTGGTCGCGGTCGCTGGCCTCGACCAATCAGCGATTTTGGCGCCAAATTTAAACAACACTCTGCTGTTTGGTCGCGGCTGGCGACCAATCAGCGATTTTGGCGCCAAATTTAAACCCCGCTCTGCATCGCTCTGCTGATTGATCAAATTTAAACAACATTCTGCTGTTTGATCGCGGCCGGCGACCAATCAGCAGTATTGGCGCCAAATTTAAACACTGCTCTGCTGATTGGTCGCGACTAATCAGCGATTTTGGTGCCAAATTTAAACACGCTCTCCAGTCCTCACTAACACGCATCGCTGATTGGTCGCGGCCGCCGCCCGCAACCAATCATCGATATTGCCGCCAAATTTAAACACCGCTTTGCTGATTGGTCGCGGTTGCCGAACGCGACCAATCAGCGATTTTGGCCCCAAATTTAAACACAGCTCTGCTGATTGCGCCCGGTCGGCCGCATACCTATTCTAGAATACCCGATGCATTAGAATCGGGCCACCATCTAGTATACACTATAATGGCCCACATCTCCTGTGTACACAGTATAATACTCCTCACACTGTATGATAGCCAACTATACTAGTACTAACATTGTGTACTGCCCACAAAGCCCCCATTTCTAGCCGCAGAAGGCTTATTACGATCTGACTTTACAGGACGCAAAGGAATACGCCAAATTAAAAACCAAAATATTGGCACGCTCAGGAGTGACTATGTCTGTCAGAGCACCAAGGGTCCACCACTGGGCGTATGCTGACGACAGATCTCCACGCTCATAGATGTTCGACTTGTTACATCTTGTACAAAAATGGCTGCAGCCAGTGTCTTCCTCTCCTGCCCAGATGGTTGAGCGTGTGGTGATGGACAGGTTCATCCATTCCCTAACCAGGCTGATGCAGACCTGGTTTGCCCAAGGTGACCCTCGGACGCAGACAATCTCGTAGGTCTGGTAGAAAGATACCAAGTGGTCGAAAAATCCCTGGGGAAACCCGACATAGCCACCTACCCTTACTGGAGTGCCCAAAAGGGGATAGGTTCACCATGGAAGGGATTCAGAGCTACAACTGATGGAATTCCATTTCCACTGAAGAGACTGCAAGGTCTGTTGTGAAGGATGTGATTTGTTGGCGATGTCGCAGTCCGGGACACGTAGCCGCCCAGTGTCATACATCTGCTGAGCCTAGGCAGATGATGATCATACTATGCTTACCCAACATGCAGTGTGGACTGTCGACACGGCGAGGGGCCGCAGGGGTGTGCCATGTCCGTTAATGGAGTGATGGGCTGTTGGACTCCAGGAGTCTGGTGACCTTGATCAGGGATAGTGTTCTGGTTCTCATTTCCACTGTCGAAAGTAAGTTCCTGGCCAAGTGGCAGGGCCCATATGAGATGGTGGAGAAACTCAGTTAAGTGAACTCCGAGTCCACCAGCATGGCTGAAGAAAGCCGCACCAAGTATACCATGTGAACTTGCTCAAGCTGTGGCGGAACCGGGAGCCTGTGGAAACTCCTTGCCTGGGAGCCGCTCCCGAAGGCAAGGTGGAAGAGGTCACTATTTCAGAGACTCTATTGCCAGCCCAGAAGCAAGAGTGTCGAGAACTACTACAGTGGAATCGGGAGCTGTTCTCAGAGTTGCCGGAGCATACTCAGGTGGTAGAGCATGACGAGTTAACAGAACCACATGTAAGAGTGAATCTGAAGCCGTATCAGGTTCCGGAAGCACGCCGGGAAATGATCTCGGCCGAGGTGAAAAGGAGGTTAGACCTCGATGTGATAGAGGAGTCAAAGAGTGGGTGGTCGAGCCCAATCGTCCTCGTACCAAAACCCAACGGAGAGTGGAGGTTTTGTAATGACTAGCGCCGGCTGAATGAGGTGTCCAAGTGTGATGCGTACCCGATGCCCCGCGTTGACGAACTCATCGAAAGGCTTGGACCGGCGAGATACATCACCACTCTCGACCTGACGAAGGGCTATCGGCAGATCCCCATGTCCCAGGTGGCCAAGGAGAAGACGGTTTTCTCTACACCCAGATGGGTGCTTTCAATACACTTGGATGCCATTTGGGTTACAGGGGGCCTCAGCCACCTTCCAGAGGGCTATGGATCGGATCATAGCCCCACATAAGAAGTATGCCGCAGCCTACCTTGACGACATTGTAGTTTTTAGCCCAGACTTTAGAACTAAACTACAGCCCATTCTGGATGCTCTAAGGAAGGCGGGATTTGCAATAAATCTGAAAAAATGCACCTTTGGAAAAGAGGAGGCCAAGTACTTGGGCTATGTCGTCGGGAGAGGCGAAATAAAGCCGCAAGTTAATAAAGTGGAGGCAATCCAGACCTGCCCGCAACTTCTCTCCAAGAAGCAAGTGAGAGCATTCCTGGGAATGGTGGGATATTACCGGCAGTTTAACCCAAATTTTGCCATGATGGCTGCACCACTGACGGATCTCCTAAAAGGCACCAGGTCAACCATGGGGAAGTGGACGGAGAAAACAGAGACCACGTTCCAACTATTGAAGTCAGCACTGTGTAAACAACCGGTCCTGGTCGCACCAGACTTTAACCCCTTTACGACATAGGGCGTATTAGTACGTATCTGTGCCCTGGGCCTTATGGACCAGATACGTATTAATACGCCCTATCTTTAATGCGGCACCGCGACCGAAGTCGCGGTGATAGCATTAAAATTCCGGTGCCATCTTACCTTAGGGTAGATGGTGCCAGCATCTTGGGGGTGTCGCCGCCCCTTCACACCCACGATCGCTGTGATTGGCTGTTCAATTCTGAACAGCCAATCACAGCATTTCTCACTGTTTCCGGCAATCAGATTGCCGGAAACAGTGATGTGCAGCCTAGGATCGGTGCTCCTAAGAGCACTGATCCTATGCTGTTGCCTAGTAACCCTGCCTGTCACCTCCCCATGACCCCCTGTGATGTCAAATAAGCCCCAGCCAGGTCTGATTGGAGCGATCGATGATGACATCGATTGCTCCAATCAGAGTACCTGAACACAGGTGACAGGGCGGTCACAGGGCGATGACCGGCTTGTGACCTGCCTGTCACCTCTTTGTGACCCCCTGTGATGCTGCCCAGGCCCCTGCCATCTCTGATTGGTGCGATCGATGTCATCATTGATCTCACCAATCAGAGTACCTGACCGGGAGGTGACCGGGTGGTGACCAGCCGGTGACCTGCCTGTCACCACCCTGTCACCCCACTGTGACCGCCCTGCAGATCCTCACACTTGGTGAGGATTTCTACAGAGCGGTCACGTCTGATCTGCGCTGTGCTGGGCCTTGTAGTGCCACAGAATCTTCTGTTACACTACAAGACCTTTCTCCTACCTGCTCCAGTGGCTGCTGCTGCTCCGGCATCCTGCTGCGGTCTCCAGGGTCCTGGATCTCCTGCTCCGGCATCCTGCTGCTGTCTCCAGGTTGCTGGGTCTCCAACTTCGGCGTCCTGCTGCTGTCTCCAGGGTCCTGGGTCTCCAGCTCCTTATCCAGCTGCTGCGGATCCTGCTCCAGAGCCTCTTCCAGAACCTGCAGCTGATCCTGCTGAAAGAAGAACAGAGAAGACTTTGGTAAGTCCATCTCTGTTCTCCCCTCATTCACCCCTCTACCCCCCTCCTCCCCCCCCCCTCCTTTTACCCCCAATCCTCCCCCCCCCCGAGCGCTGAGCAGTGTCTATGTCACTGATCAACGTCCGTGCTCGCTGCTTTTCAGGACTTTTTCTTGCCCCTGTCAATCCCCCCCCCCCCACCTTTGCACCACATCCGCGCACACACCCATCAGCTGCCGAGAGTTGATAGGTGACATAGTTCACCGATCCGCACTCGTGCTCGCTGTTTGCACCACCTACGGTAGTTCCTTTTTTTCTCTTTTTTTTTTCAGAAAAAAAAAATTCACACCAATCACACTGACACACACACACTCTAAATAAAGTACTGACACACACGCACCACATACACGAGAAAAAAAAAATGTCCGGCTCATCCCAAACTTGCTATTCAGCGGAGGAGGCATACGCTATTGTTGCCTCCGACACTGAGACTGACAGCGAGGGCGAGGATCCCACATTTCTTTACTTTTCCGACGCCTCATCGTCCTCCTCTTCCTCCTCTTCTTCCTCCTCTTCCTCCTCAGGTGCTGCTGGACCGCCCCGCAGTCGTCGCAGGAGAGAAGATGTTCCAGCGCCCCCCACTACTGACCCCATATGGACCTCGCCCCCCGAAAATGTTGAGCCACTGATTCCTGATTTCGTGGCGGAATCAGGAATCAAGTTTGACACCACCGGCCTCACAGAAATAGACTTTTTCAAAGTCATTTTCTCTGAGGATTTTATAAACCTCATGGTGGGCCAAACTAATTTGTATGCTCATCAATTTTTGGAACAAAACCCCTCTTCATCATTTTCTAACTGGTCTCCTGTAGACGCAGAAGAAATGATGAAGTTTTGGGGCCTGGTCCTTCATATGGGGATGTTGACGTTTTGTATAACACTCCAGTGTTCCGAATGGTCATGACCCAGACACGTTTTGAGGCCATCCGCAAGTTCTTGCATTACCAAGATAATGCAATGTGTCCTGCATGCAATGACCCAAACTTTGATCGTCTTTTCAAAGTTCGGCCGGTCATCGAGTTCTTCAACAAGTTTGGTGAAGTGCACGTGCCCCAAAGGGACATCTGCGTGGATGAGTCCTTAATTTCTTTTAAGGGGCGGCTTGGATTCCGGCAGTACCTGCCCAGTAAAAGGTCCAGGTACGGGATCAAGCTGTATAAACTTTGGGGGAGTACCTCAGGGTACACTCACAAGTTTAGAGTTTATGAAGGGAAGGACTCCTGGATTGAACCCCCTGAATGCCCCCCTGTTCTGGGAGTGAGTGGGAAAATTGTGTGGGACTTGGTGCACCCACTGCTGGATAAAGGTTATCACCTGTACGTGGATAACTTTTATACAAGTAACCCGCTCTTCAAGTCCCTCTCTGCGCGACATACCGCAGCTTGCGGTACTGTCCGCAAAAATCAGAAATGCCTCCCAAAGGCGCTAAGTGGGCAGCTGCTCAGAAGGGGTGAGAGCAGAGCCCAATGTAGCGACCACCTGTTGGTGGTCAAGTACAAGGACAAGAGGGATGTCCTTCTCTTGACCACCATACATGGTGATGGCAGCACCCTCAGCACTGTAAGAGGCTCCACTACACAGGTCGCCAAACCAGACTGTGTAGTGGGGTACAACAAGTACATGGGGGGAGTTGATCTCTCCGATCAAGTCCTCCAGCTGTACAGTGCTTTGAGAAAGGCCAAGGTATGGTATAAGAAGCCGGCCGTGCACATTGTTCAGATGGCAATGCACAACGCTTTCCTTCTGTCAAAATGTGCAGGCCAGACTTCTACGTCGTACCTTCACTTCCAGGAGACAGTTATCAAGGCCCTGATATTTGGCAGTGGTGGTGGAGCGGGCCCCTCTACTTCTGGAACTGAAGGACCTAGAATTGTACCTGGCCAGCATTTCCTGGGGCAGATCCCTCACAGCGGAAAAAAAGGTAAGTCACAAAAGAAGTGCCGAGTGTGTTACCGAAGGGGAATACGCAAGGACACCATTTACCAATGTGACACCTGCCCCGACAAACCTGGCCTCTGCATGAAAGACTGCTTCAAAAGGTACCATACTTCCATGGACTATTGAATTAATTTCTGATGTATGACAACCTGACAAACACTACACAGCTGACGTAATGTTCGTCAGGTTGTCATACTTCAGTTGTGTAGTGTTTGTCAGGTTGTCCTACACAACTGGCGTATAACACTACATTATAAAATTGACAAATCAGGTATCTTCCAAAAAGGGGGCACTTGTTGGGCATTTCCACTGTTTAGGCACATCAGGGGCTCTGAGAACGTGACATGACGCCCGCAGACCATTCCATCAAAGTCTGCATTCCAAAGCGTCACTCCTTCCCTTCCGAGCCCTGACATGCGCCCAAACAGTAGTTTTCTCCAATACATGGGGTATCAGCGTACTCAGAAGAAATTGCACAACAACTTTTGGGATCCAATCTCTCCTAGTACCCTTGTGAAAATACAAATATTGCGGCTAAAAGAGCATTTTTGTGGAAAAAAAAATATTTTTTTTCACGGCTCTACGTCATAAACCTTTGCCAAACACTTGGGGGTTCAAAGTGCTCACCACACATCTAGATAAGTTCCCTGAGGGGTCTAGTTTCCAAAATGGGGTCACTTGTGGGGGAGATCCAATGTTTAGGCACACAGGCGCTCTCCAAACGCGACATGGTGTCCGCTAACAAGTTGAAAGCATGTCGCGTTTGGAGAGCCCCTGTGTGCCTAAACATTGGAGTTCCCCCACAAGTGACCCCATTTTGGAAACTAGACCCCCCAAGGCATCTATATAGATGCATATTGAGCACTTGGAACCCCCAGGTGCTTCACAAATTAATCCGTAAAAATAAAAAAGTGTTTTTTTTTCCACTTTTTCATTTTTACGAATCAATTTGTGAAGCACCTGGGTGTTCCAAGTGCTCCCTATGCATCTAGATAGGTGCCTTGTGGGGTCTAGTTTCCAAAATGGGTTCACTTATGGGGGAGCCCCAATGTTTAGGCACACAGGGGCTCTCCAAACGCGACATGGCGTCCACTAATTATTCAAGCAAATATTACAATCAAAAAGTCAAATGGCGCTCCTTCCCTTCCAAGCCCTGCCGTGCGCCTAAACAGTGTTTTTTCCCCACATATGGGGTATCTGCGTGCCCAGGGGAAATTGCACAACAAATTTTGGGGTCCATTTTTTCTTGTTACCCCTGCAAAAATAAAAAAAATTGGGTCTAAACTAACATTTTTGTGAAAAAAGTTAAATGTTCATTTTTTTCTTCCACATTCCAAAAATTCCTGTGAAGCACTTGAAGGGTTAATAAAGTTCTTGAATGTGGTATTGAGCACCTTGAGGGGTGCAGTTTTTAGAATGGTGTCACTTTTGGGTATTTTCTGTCATAAAGACCTCTCAAAGTACCTTCAAATGTGATGAGATCCCTAAAAAAATGGTTTTGTAAATTTTGTTGGAAAAATGAGAAATCACTGGTCAACTTTTAACCCTTATAGCTCCCTAACAAAAAAAAAATTTGGTTCCAAAATTGTGCTGATGTAAAGTAGACATGTGGGAAATGTTACTTATTAACTCTTTTGTGTCACATATCTCTCTGATTTAAGGGCATAAAAATTAAAATTTTGAAAATTGCAAAATTTTCAAAATTTTCGCCAAATTTCCATTTTTTTCACAAATAAACGCAAGTGATATCGAAGAAATTTTACTACAATCATGAAGTACAATATGTCACGAAAAAAGAGTCTCAGAATCAGGGGGATCCATTTAAGTTTTCCAGAGTAATTACCTCATAAAGTGACAGTGGTCAGAATTGTAAAAATTGGCCTGGTCATTAACGTGCAAACCACCCTCGGGGGTAAAGGGGTTAAGAAAGAGTTTGTGGTCCAGACAGACGCTTCAGAGCTTGGTCTAGGAGCTGTTCTCTCTCAAGAGATAAATGGATAAATGGGGAAGAACATCCCATTCTCTATCTGAGCCGGAAGCTGTCCTCCTGCGAGAAAAACTACGCAATAGTAGAAAAGGAGTGTTTAGCCATAAAGTGGGCCGTAGATACATTAAGATACTACCTACTAGGCCGGAAGTTTAAGTTGGTGTCAGACCATGCCCCGTTGAGATGGTTGAGGGAAAAGAGGGGTAACAATGCCAGGGTAACTAGATGGTTCCTAGCTCTTCAGGACTTCAACTTTCACGTAGAGCATAGGCCTGGGAAGTTACATGGGAACGCTGATGCCCTTTCCCGTTTTAGGTCAATTAGGATTACCATAATTTTTAATATTTGCCAAATGCCAGAATAAGGAGAGAGAGAATGTATTAAGGCATTTAAAAAAACGGGAAAGGTTTATTCTGATTTCATGTCAGATATTGAGAAAAACATGCATATGTGTCTTTTTATATACTGTATGTAAACTTCTGGTTTCAACTGTACATCTTGGGCCTCTTCCTTGTATAATGTGCTCTATTCTGCGCCCTTTCCTGGTATAATGTTCCCCATCCTGAGCACCTTCCTGGTATAATGCACTACATCATGAGCACCTCCTGGTATAATGCACTCCATCCTGGGCATCTTCCTGGAATAATGTACCTAATTCTCAGCACATTCCTGGTATAATGTACCCCATTCTGAGCACATTCCTGGTATAATGTCCCCCATCATGAGCACATTCCTGGTATAATGTCCCCCATCCTGAGCCCTTTCCTGGTATAATGTTCCCCATCCTGGGACCTTTCCTGGTATAATGCACTCCATCCTGGGACCCTTCCTGGTATAATCACCCATCAGCCCACGGGTGCTTTTAATTAGTGTTGGTTTCTACCTGCCCACTTAAATTTGTAGGTTTCTCTCCTAAGAGAGGCATGTTTGCCCATTTATATTGTAGGCTTATAGCCCAAGAGAGGCATGTTTAAGAGGTTAGTTACCCATCATGTGGAGGCTACCTTGTCGTGGTTGATGGGCATACATGAATTGGCCAATTTGTGCGCTTAGAGCCTTCATTTTTTGTAAGTACATTTTATTTAGCAATAATGCAGTTTAGCTCTTATGTTCTCAGTGTCAGCATATGTATTGTCCCTTGCAGTGTGTTGCTGTGCTTTCTTATTGTACCCTTCCTGGTATAATGTCCCCCATCCTGTGCCCCTTCCATTAATAATGTTTCCTGTTCTTCTCCAATACATTTAAAAATAAATAAATTATTCTTCTTCCCTTCCTCCACTCCCACAACTCTCAGCGTATTCTTCTATAGCACTTGAAGGAACTGGCATCTAACTTCGTCTTGCTGGCATGGTGCATGACGTCACGGTCATGTGCCGCCTGTGACTGGCACACCAATGTCAACAGCCGGCCTCTGATTGGCTGGCAGGGTGTATTGCGGTGCAGGGACACAGATGGTCTCTGCGTCTCAATACATTTCAGCTGAATGTGTGTCCTTGCATGCACCTCTAACTGAAATAGGTGCTGGTGGCGGCCGACCCCCCTCCTGCACGGGCCCGGTCGCACCCTCTGTGACCGATGTCGTTCCGCTCCTGGAAGGGATATGCTGATGTTTACTATTGGATTCTATCATGTATGTGAGAATAAAAGGCTTCTTGAGATTGATGACACTGCCATATCTAGCAGCCAAGACTTCTCAATAATAGCGGACAATTGAGGCTGCTGGGATCTAGATCAATCACACAACAACACATGTACAATGCAATAGTGTTTTTATTAGCAAAATCATAAGAATCATTAACCTGAATTACATCGTGATTTACCAATAAAGAAGGTCAGCTCCTGATTTTACATAATGGAACATAATAGCCAAATTGTAAAATCCAGGATCTGGAGCATTTATTCAAGATTAATAGATTATTATTAAGTAAGTAAAATTGTGAAGGCTCCGGCTTATTTACGGATAATAATGGACTTTGAAGTGAAAAAACAAGATATATATGATGTGTTTAAGTCCTGGAATTTGTAGATGTCCACATGTGTAATGGAAGCCTCCACCATCCAGGTGCCTAAACTGTAAACAGGAAAATTATGTGCAAATTAATCAATATGGCAAAAGTCTGAAATATTCTATCTGCTGACAAGAGCGGTTTATCTCCAGTTTACCCAATACAGAGAAAATGCCGCCAGTGATCAATAATGGCGCCATCATCCCATTCTCTCACACATTTACACTGCTGCACTGCCATCTAGTGATGAAAAAAAAAAGTACTATACCAACACAGTTTATTGTCACTATTGGTGGGATCATATTATTAACACGGCTCATTATAGACTGCAGGTTATTTACAAGTTAATGAACGTTACAGAATATAATAACTAAACTATTGTACATGGCTTTATCAGTGAAGAAGGGTCCTTGTACATACCTCACAAATAAGAAAGAGAGCGAGTGTATAGTGCTGGGACCCTAATCTCACCTGCTCCTTTATATGTGCTCACACAGAAATATTCTCCTAATGAAGCCATGCTGGTTCAATATGCCTTCAATTTTGAATAAATCCCCAACAGTGTCACCAGCAAAGCACCCCCACACCATCACACCTCCTCCTCCATGCTTCACGGTGGTAACCAGGCATGTAGAGTCCATCCGTTCACATTTTCTGCGTCGCATAAAGACACGGTGGTTAGAACCAAAGATCTGAAATTTAGACTCATCAGACCAAAGCACAGATTTCCACTGGTCTAATGTGCATTCCTTGTGTTCTTTAGCCCAAACAAGTCTCTTCTGCTTGTTGCCTGTCCTTAGCAGTGGTTTCCTAGCAGCTATTTTACCATGAAGGCCTGCTGCACAAAGTCTCCTCTTAACAGTTGTTGTAGAGATGTGTCTGCTGCTAGAACTCTGTGTGGCATTGACCTGGTCTCTAATCTGAGCTGCTGTTAACCTGCGATTTCTGAGGCTGGTGACTCGGATAAACTTATCCTCAGAAGCAGAGGTGACTCTTGGTCTTCCTTTCCTGGGGCGATCCTCATGTGAGCCAATTTCTTTGTAGCACTTGATGGTTTTTGCAACTGCACTTGGGGACACTTTCAAAGTTTTCCCAATTTTTCAAACTGACTGACCTTCATTTCTTAAAGTAATGATGGCCACTCGTTTTTCTTTACTTAGCTGCTTTTTTCTTGCCATAATACAAATTCTAACAGTCTGTTCAGTAGGACTATCAGCTGTGTATCCACCAGATTTCTGCACAACACAACTGATGGTCCCAACCCCATTTATAAGGCAAGAAATCCCACTTACTAAACCTGACAGGGCACACCTGTGAAGTGAAAACCATTTCCGGTGACTACCTCTTGAAGCTCATCAAGAGAATGCCAAGAGTGTGCAAAGCAGTCATCAAAGCAAAAGGTGGTTACTATGAAAAACCTATAATATAAGACATAATTTCAGTTGTTTCCCACTTTTTTGTTAAGTATATAATTCCATGTGTTAATTCATAGTTTTGATGCCTTCAGTGTGAATGTACAATTTTCAGTCATGAAAATACAGAAAAATCTTTAAATGAGAAGGTGTGTCCAAACTTTTGGTCTGTACTGTATATACATCAGCAGCCGCGTATATATATATATATATATATACGCGGCTGCTGATGTTCTCGGCTGTCCCCATCAGTCCCATAGACACTGAATGGAGTGTGGCAGTGCGCATGCCTGGCAACGGCTCCATACTATTTCCTCCATAAGAGAGGATAGGGATCCCCACTCTAGTGAATGGTGGGGTTCCCAGTAACTACCATCACCGATCCTGCTGATCTTTTCTTCTGTCATTAGGTTTTTTATGTTTTACATGGTCCAATAGAGAGATCAGAGGTGCGATATAGTGAACTAACACATGCAAAGCCTAAATTATATAAAATGTGAAACCACCAGACTGTGACCGTAGCCAAACATCTTCTAACCTTCCTTACAATTCCTAAAATTGGTGACCAATGTTTTTCTTTAAAGGGGTTCTCCAGCCATAGACACTTATGACATATATACTTCAAAAACTCTTACCAACACTTATCAACCATTTGCAATCCAAAAAGACCCACAGTGGCCAAGAAAGTAAGGAGAAAGTTTGGCCAGTTTTAATGGCCTGTCTCCAATAGGTGGATGTCCCCAGGTAAATATCATTACTGGCAGATAAACCCTTTTACCACTTTGAAAATCTAACACTCAGAGCAGCGATTCATCCGCAAAACAATTTTATATTACATCCATTTATAATCTACATAATAAATTGAGCAACTTTGTTACTAGATAGAATTGCTTGTCTTGCACTGGCCCTGAGTTATACCTTATTCTCTTCCACATCTACATTGATCATTCTTAATTTTACTGCATAGCCTGCTTGTTCAGTGTCTGGACAGCAATTATGCTCTTTACTTTATTTGTATTCTTGGCATCATACAGTCATCTGATGTGTTAGAAGGGGCATCATTAAGTCAGTTATTCGGGGAAATAAAATTCAATGCTGGATCCCTGCGGATCCATTGCCATATGGCACCCCTGGATCCCATTGACGCAAGCCGCTGAGTGGTCTTCGAGGTCTGCATTGTTTGGATGGTAGGAATAGCGCTGCATGCTGCACCTTTCTTGCCATGAAAAGCAAATGAATGCATAATGGACCTACAGACGGAGGGCCGGAGCACAGAACAGGACCCTACAAAAAGCAGTACAGCAGAACTAAGCTGTAGCTAATCATGTGTCATCCCACACCTTTACATTCAGTAGTAATTCAGTGTGAATGCAGCTGGCCATGGGAGGAAGCAAAAGAGTATACAGACAGGACACCACAGGATGGCAGCTGATTCTGTGAGGTAAAACATTTCCCGGCCTGTTTAAAAACTTGTTTTACCTCACATAAAGAATCAGCTGTGATCCCCGGCTGTAATGTCTGTATACTCTCTTGCATCCTCCCCGTCCAGGAGATGTGGTATGTTCAGACCATGTTCCTGTATGGTCAGACATTACACAGTACACAGCAGGGGCATATTTCTAAGATTATCTCAGCACAGGAACATTTTATTTAAACACATCCAATTGTGGAACTTATTATTATTCCAAGATCTATTGATTAAAATGAATTTTGTTTGTGGGAAAATGCCTTTAAATAATTGAAAGAGGGTTACAATTGCTCCTTTGAAACTTGATGCAGGTAATCTTATATGAGAGTAATGGCGTATTCACACATCTGTGTGTCATAGATCGTGATGCACAAGCTGTTTGCGAGTCTCCTGCCCCGATCTTTGACAGCCTCATATACGTCTATTAGGCCACATTGGCAGAAATGGAAGCTGGCACGTTTAGGTGGGCTGCACTGTGGGAATGAAGAGCCTTGGGATTCCCAAACGTTTTTTATTAATATCAATGCGTTTCTGCAATGGACCAGGGCCTTTCTCAAGGTATAAAAAAAAACAAGCTCTTCACTCCCGCAGCACAGCCCACCTAAATGTGCCAGCTTCCATTTTTGCCATTCCACCTCTTGAAGAACCTTTCCTCCAGCCACAGGGCAGCAGAGGCTTTCTACACCATTATAGCTGTGGTGACTGCACACAACACCTCTAGGTGAGCGCTGCCATCAATTATCCCGACCCCTTATCAGACGCTATTGCCCTATTTTGTGTGCGCTCCTGTCCTTCTCCACAGCGTCTCTATTAGGCACCTTCACACGTTCAGTAAGTTTCATCAGTGACGTGTTTCTATTATACTTTTCCTCTAATTGTTCCACTCCTGGTTTTGGCTTCCTAATACTGAGGTAAAATACTGACCAAATTACTGAATGTATGAACATGGCCTTAAGCTCTTAAGTTCGGGTCAAGAGGCCAGCAACTAATCTTAGAATCATTTTGTGCTCAGACCATGACACGCCTTAATGTGTAGAGTCACTTTCATCTTACAACTAAATAAAAACTAAGTATTGTTTTAAAGGGGTATGCTACCACTTATCAATTAGGAGAAGGCATCAATATAAGTCAGTAGTATCAGATTGATAGGTGTCCAAATCCTAACACCACCAATCAGCTGTTACCAGCTCCAGCATGGAATCAATGGGGTGGCAGAGTGTTGGAACTCTACCAATCTGATCTTGGTGGTCCATCCTAAGTATAAGTGATCAAAATCATAACAGTGAACACCCCTTTTAACTTTTTTTTTGCAAATACTTGCTTCTCTCATCCTGAAATGCAGCATGTTTTTGGATCAAATCACATGTAGCATTTTTGTTGCATACATTTTTTCGACTAAAATTCAATTCTTACATTTAAAGGGGTTGTCTTATCCTAAAGAGGACCTGTCACCAAATTTTTCATGTTTTTTTTTTCTATTTTATCTTTCATTTGCGGAGATATTAGCAATGAAATTATTTGGCGCCTAATGAGTTAAAAAATTAAGTCCAAGTAGATGTTATCAGAGTTTTCACTAGGGGTGCGAAATTCTTCTCCCTGCATGATGCTGACCAATTATAAGCAGACGACAACACTGAAAAGAAAGATGATCACATCCCCACCATAGCTTAGAGCAGATTTCTCAGTGTCTAAGATGTAAGGATACAGACCTGGTCTCCTGGGCTAACCTCCTGCATGAGTAGAGCACACAACTGACTAATACCTTTCAGTTAAGGTCTCTGTGGGTGAAGGGGCAGCACAAGAGAGTTTAGTTGTGCAACATTACAAACCTTTCTAACAGCTTTCCTCCTCCTATGGCACTCTCACCTCAGCTGTACTGCGCCGATCCCATACTGCCTGTCCAGAAATGAGAGCACAGCGTCAGTATCACACTTAGATCCGTTGTGCTCAACTTGTACTCATTCTGCAGTGAGATTAGAGCAGACTGTCATTACATTTCACCATAGAAGTAACCCAGAACACACTGCTCCTGTGTGAGGTGTAATAACAGCCTAACATCACTGCAGAGAGAATACAAGTTGCTTGAGCACAGAAGACATAAGTGTGATACTGGCACACTCCATAATCAGGAGAGTCAATAAAAGGGTTTGTAATGTGACACAGAGAAACTCAGCTGTGCGGCTCCTTCCTTGTCTAAGAGCTGTTATCTCTGCTTTCTAATCATGCAGAAGGTTAGACCAGGAGATCAGGACTCTCCATCATTATACATCTTAGGCTAGGTTCCCACGATGAGCTTTTGGTGAGTTTTTGATGTTGCAGAATTTCTGCACCCATTAAGATAGGTTACTTGCATTATTTGTACAATATGCAGCGAAAAAACTCACTAAAAACTCATTGTGAGAAAGTAGCTTTATACCCTAAGAAACCCGCATTGAGCTATGGTGGGGGAGTGATCTTCTTTTCTTTGAGTGTTGCTGCTTGCTTATGATTGGTCAGAATCATACAGGAGAAATCTGCAGCATATTTAAGGATTTCTCACAAGCCTCATTCGGGTAAATGCAAAAAGGTAAATAAAATTACCAAAATTTCCACAACAAAAGTGTAGCTATACCTACAGCGTATTCACACCCAGACTATAAGATTATGGCCGGTCTCTGGGTGGGTGTTTTTTTTACACAGTAGTCAGAACCTACAACATTGTGGTGCCGTGCATTACATGGGCTATACTAAGGGAGCGCCTGTCAGCATAGAGCGAATACGTCCATATACCGACCAGCAGAAAGTGTAAGAGAAGAACTATAGAAGGATGGACCATAGTGGAGCATTCCGGACTGGTGCAACATAAGGAGCCAGAAGGCTTCCCCACCGGTATTCCATGCTATGTGCTCCTTATAAAGTGACATCTCTCCATAGATCCCTCTGTGAAGACCACCCCCTTATCCAGATGATACATTCTCACTTCCACCATATATAATGCAGACTGGCCATTTTTTTTTTTTTTTTCCAGAAAATCACCAATTTTGGGTCGTCAGCTGTAAAAGAAGAAATGCTTTACACCAGTGCTGGGAACCTATGGCAGCGTGCAGAGGGGGCAGCAGAGCCCTCCTGGGGGGCACCATGGCCGCAGCACTAGCGCTACTGGATCGGGCCGGCGGGGAGAACTCTGAGCCGCCGAGTGCCGGCACCAGCTCCGCTACTGCAGCTAGATGTGCGATCTCTCTCGGACGGAAACACATCGAGCTGAAGTGTATTGCAGCGCACGAACTAGCCAGGCCCGTGCGCGGCAATACACGCTACCGGCCAATCAGAGGCCAGCATGACGTCGGCCGGTCAATCAGAGGCCAGCGTCTGCCGGCCAATCAGAGGCCAGCATAACGTCGGCCGGTCAATGAGAGGCCAGCCTTTGCCGGCCAATCAGAGGCCAGCATGACGTCGGCCGGACAATCAGAGGCCTGCGGCTTCTGGCCAATCAGAGACCAGCATGACGTTGGCCGGCCAATCACAGGCTAGCGGCTTCCGGACAATCAGAGGCGGCTGCCGGCCAATCAGAGGCCAGCATGACGTCGGCCGGCCAATCAGAGGCCAGCGGCCGCTTGCCTCTGATTGGCCGGCAGCGTGTACTGCAGCGCGCACGGGCCTGGCTAGTACGTGCGCTGCAATACACTTCTGCTAGATGTGCCGACTACAGGAGAGGACGCTGCGCGGGAGAAGAAGGAAGGTGAGGAGGAGGGTTTATTATGTGTTTGTTTTGTTTTTTTAATATGCGATGCACAGTGGCTGGGGGGGAGAGGGAGCACATACACCAGGACTGAGGGGAGGGCCAGCACATACACCAGGACTGAGGGGAGGGCCAGTACATACACCAGGACTGAGGGGAGGGCCAGCACATATACCAGGACTGAGGGGAGGGCCAGCACATATACCAGGATGGGGGTGAGCACATTCTTTATTTCTGCAGTCTCTTACCCCTGCTCCTGTCTGTGGCTGCTCTATGCTGCCCTCGCCTGCTCTTTGTATCAGTTGTTTGTATCAGTAAAACCTCAATATTTATGATAAATTGCCGTGTTGGCACTTGGCGATAAATAAGTGGGTTTTGGATTGCAGTTTGGGCACTCGGTCTCTAAAAGATTCGCCATCACTGCTTTAAACCAATCAATGTGCAAATATCAACATTTGTGAGAAAATACAATACATTTGATCAGATGTCAAAAAATATTCCATAAAAAAAAAATTGTGATCAGAAATCATAAAGAAAAATTAACTCTTTAATACCATTTTTACCAAAAATACATTGTAAAAAAAAAGAAGTGTAATTTTCTACAGTACAATATTTATTTCTATTTTTCTCAAATGAATTTTCATTTTAGGCCCCCCAAAAATTGAAAATCAATGTAAAAAGTGTATTTTAATACAATAAAAAAAATCAGGGTAATTGTTCAGTTGTATTGCCAGTTTTACAGCACGACCCGTAGCGATTTACGATCCCACAGGCCGATGAGCTACAATCTTCCTGAGAAAGGATTCATCAATGTATCAGATGCTTTCTTGCATGTTTCTACATGGAGCAATACACATATGTTCCATGTCCCTTCCTCTAAGAAACCTTCAATGAACCCTGATAGGATCTACAGAGAATAGACAAGACGTCCTTTACAGTGTTACACACTTACTCGATACTCAGTCTAATTTCATCATTCATTTTACTTTCTGCTTATAAATGCATTCATTAAAATAATGAATATCTGCATTGAGGACAGTAGAAGAACGAGTTTGTGTTTGTTCATCAAGATGCATTATCTTGGTCTCGTCTTGGCACTGTAACTGTTGGTAGGTAGGCAGAGTACTGGAGAGGTTGCTCCCGTCGTTCAGAGAGTTGCTCCGGTGCGGTGTTCTGTTGGTAGACTGACCGCTTTGTTGGTTTGCTATCAGGTGGTGAATCATATCGGTTATGAGATTGAGTTTATGATCCATTTGAGTTACCTACAAATGTATAAAAAAAAATTCAAACAAAGAGAATAGCATAGATACAGACCACACTCCATACACATTTCACACTACCCGTGAGCGCTGCCTGATATTGTAGCTTATCCCTAACCAAATCAATGGGGCACTGAGTTGCAATACCAGACACACCCCATGGACAAGAGAGGCACAGTTTTGGGGAGAAATAAAGTAGATAGATCCTTTAATGCAATATTGGTTAGCCATTTAGACATTGTTGTTTTATTTGAAAACTAGAGTTGGTGCGATTCGTTTCGCAGCACTCGGTCCATCGGCCACGTCAGTAATCTTTGGATGCTGGACAGGAGCCTCAAGACCTGCCTTCTACCTTCCAAGATTCCCTGCTTCTCTTCTGATTAGCTGCATCTTTATGGTTACAGCATGATGCATATGTGACATTGCATCAGGCCGGCTAATCAGTAGAACAGCTGTGGATGCCGGGATGTAGGAGGTGGTTCTCAGGGCTCCGATGCAGCGGTCACAGATTATGGATGTGGCTGATGGACTGGGTCCTGCGAATTGACTCGCACCAACTCTATTGGAAACCTTTGTCAGATTGAACTACTTAATGAACTCAGAAAGAGCTTTCTGTCCACATCCATGAAAGTAGTAGCCAACACTTAAAGGGGTTTTCTACTACTCAGACATCTCCTTCTCCATATATATATTTTTGCCCTCTGTAAAATAATAACACCTATACTCCCCTCCAGTGTTCCAGCCGTGTCGGCATTGGCTCTCCTTGGGATCACGTGACATTGTTATGTCAAGTGATCCCTGCTGCCAATCAGCGCTGGCTTCACTCTCCCTGCCTCCAGTTATAGCACATACCTGTACATCCGGAGGAAGTAAGAGCAGCAACAGCTCTCACTTCCTCTGGATGTATGCAAGTTGGCCAAAGGTGGGGAGAGTAAAGTCAGCGCTGATTGCCCCTAGGAATCATGAGATATGTCATGTTGTCACGCAAGGTGTGGGAAAGACTAAGTGCAACACAAAGGGAAAAGGGAAAGGGAACCCAGACTAGGGAAAGTGGGGAGTGGAGAACTCCTAGGCTGATCTAGTGTCACCCTGTCTCCACTAATGTCCCTTTATTGGTTCTTCACCAATCGCCGCATGCGTACCTCGGCCTGTCTTTCCCTGCCATTAGGCTCAGGCTAGGGAACAGAAAGGATGAGCACTAGTTGATCCCCACTGAACACTAAAGACAACAAGGGGGGACAAACAAGGGAAAATCGCTTAGCTTTAGTCCACTCCAGACAAATGCGCACACGTTCTCTAGCACCGGAGAGGAAGAAGTACTGCTCTTGCTCAAGCCTTCACAAGGGGTAATGAATATCGCCGGCACCTCCCTCTGGCTCACAACAGGTATTTATACATCCAGGCCAGGGTGTTAATTAGCCAGAAGGAAGCTAGCCGCTGGGTCCTAGAGATACATATTCTAAGAAGTTGTCTGTAAGGCCAAATGAAGAGATCTCCTGCAACCAACTGCAGGATGACTGTCTGTCACTTCTGACACACCCATGACACACGCAATCCCCAGGAGAGCCAGTGCAGACACCGCTGGAATAGTGCTGGCACTGGAGGTGAGTATAGGTGTTATTATTTTACTGGGGGACACACATATGGATTGAGATGGAGTTGTCTGAGTAATGGAAAACCCCTTTAAGCCTCCATACACAATAGACTAAGCTAATAGTCTAAGGGGACATCCAGACTCTTCCCTGACAGATGAGGTCAGAGGAGGTAAAATTCAAACTGCCTGACCCTTAATGCCCGACCCTTTTGTTATTCAGGTGATAAGCTGCTGCCAGAGCCGTTTGGCAGTGATTTTCACAGTTCTCCACTTTGAAAACACATTAACATTTAACCAAGCCAAACCTTCTCGTGTATGAGAGTTGGGAGAGGTAGTGGACGGCCGAACCAGCAATCAACGTTCAGTTATTGTGTGTGGCCACCTTAACTTGTGTGTGCAAGTCACAGATGACCACAGGTATTTAGACTCTCTGCAGTGTATGAGCAGCGCTGTAGAATTGGTGTCTGGATGCACCATTATGTATTTTACACTTTTTCAGAGAGTGAGGAATATTCTGTATGTAGTATGTGGTAATTGTCTGTATATCCTGTACTCCATGTGTGTATGTGTAAGTAGTAGCTGTGCATAATATAAATATATATGGTTTTATCTTATTTTCTTACCTTGTCCTCGACACGGTTCAATCTTGACCCAATTGTATTAGAGCCTCGATCTTTCACTTTATCTGGAAATAAATAAAAGTAAAAAAAAGTCATTTTTAAATTTACTATTAGAAATTAGCATTTTTTTGGGTCCACTGGCATTCAACCAAATTTGTGAAACTGTTTATGATTTACAGTTCAGAGAATATAACATGAGAAACGATTTACCTATTTTTCCACAAAGCGATGAAATATGGCATCCTTATTCTGGACAACCTCTTAAAAAAAGGCTTTCCCATTGTTACAAATGACGGCATATTGCTTGGATTTGCCATCATATGGTGTCAGATTATTACCATTACTATTGTTAATTTCTCTAAAACATAGCATTTATTCCATTTCATAGTGGTAGGAAGTGGAATCTATCCAGAAAGAAACAGCGAGGGCTTCCCCAATGACTGGTCCAGTCTGTAAGAAAGGAAAAAAATCACTGGTGTAATCAAAAAGTATTTTTATTGAAGAGAAATTCTACCCAAAACTTGCAAACTGCCTCTTCCAGTGCAACCTATTAGAAGTAGCAATCCTAAAAGTCAATATCAACCTTTTAACAAGCCTTGCCACATGATTTAGGATAAATGGCAAACTAGAATCTCAATTTACAGCCATGGTGTTTCAGGGTGTTGCCCCTCAGCAGTGCAAAGCATGAGATCTGATTTAGCTGTGTGAGAGACTTCAGAAGGAAAAACTTTACCCCTTAGGTCCTAGTGAGGAGAGTGAAATGCCAGAGTAAGGAGGCTTATAAACCATGCAATGGCTCCCCGGGGAGCTTACGAGCCTCCTTACACTGGCATTTTTTAGACAAATCATCTTACTTTTCCTCTAAGGATTCAATTTTCTTCCTTTTTTTTCTATTACTTTATCACTGTTGATGACTCCCACTGATTTGCTATAGCAATGAGATGTGCACATATATACATATATACAGTTGAAACCAGAAGTTTACATACACTATATAAAAAGACACATGCATGTTTTTCTCAATATGTGACATGAAATAAGAATAAACCTTCCCTTTTTAGGTCAATTAGGATTACCATAATTTTTAATATTTGCCAAATGCCAGAATAATGAGAGAGAGATTGTTTTAAGGCATTTTTATTACTTACTGCAAAGTCAAAAGTTTACATACACTAAGATTACTATGTATTTAAACAATTCTCGACTGCCCATATGATGATGCCATGTGTTTGGAAGCTTCTAATAGTTTTTTGGGCAACATCTGAGTTAATTAGAGACACACCTGTGGATGTATTTTAATGCACACCTGAAACACACTGCTTCTTTGTGTAGCATCATGGGAAAGTGTAAATAAATCAGCCAAGATATCAGGAAGAGAATTGTAGACTTGCACAAGTCTGGCTCATCCTTGGGTACAATTTCAAGATATCTGAAGGTGCCTCGTTCATCTGTACAAACAATTATATGCAAGTACAAACATGATTGGAATGTCCAGCCATCATACCACTCAGGAAGGAGACGGCTTCTGTGTCCCAGAGATGAACGTGCTTTGGTCCGACATGTGCATATCAACCCCAGGACAAAAGCAAAAGACCTTGTGAAGAGGATGGCAGAAGCTAGTAAGATTGTCAGAGTGACAATTCACAGTGAAACGAGTACTGTATCAACATGGGCTGAAAGACCACTCTGCCAGGAAGAAGCCATTACTCCAAAAGAAACATAAAAAATCCAGATTCATGTTTGCAAATGCACACAGGAACAAAGACCATAATTTTTGGAGACATGTCCTGTGGTCTGATGAAACTAGAATTGAACTTTTTGTTCATAATGACCATCGTTAAGTTTGGAGGAAAAAGGGAGAAGCTTAGAAGCCTAAGAACACCATCCCAACTGTGAAACACGGGGGTGGCAGCATCATGTTGTGGGGTTGCTTTGCTGCAAGAGGGACTTGGTGCACATCACAAAATACGTAGATGGCTTCATGAGAAAAGAAGATTATGTGGCAATACTGAAGCACCATCTCAAGACATCAGCCAGGAAGTTAAAGCTTGAGCAGAAATGGGTCCTCCAAATGAGCAATGACCCGAAGCATACTGCGAAAATGGTAACAAAGTGGCTTAACCCCTTTGTGACCAAACCAATTTTTTTTAAATCTGACCAGTGTCACTTTATGTAGTAATAACTCTGGAATGCTTCAACATATCCCATAGCTTTTGAGACTGTTTTTTGTGATACATGATACTTTATAATAATGGTAAATTTAGGCTGATATGGTTTCCGTTTATTTATAAAAATATCAGAAACTTAACAAAAATGTTTTAAAAATTGCACTTTTCAAACTTTGATTGATTATGCCTTTAATCCCAATAGTCATACCACACAAAAACAGAAATAAATAACATTTCCCTCATGTCTGCTTTACATCAGCACCATTTGTAAAATGTGGTTTTATTTTGTTAGCATTTTAGAAGATTTAAAAATGTAGCAGTTATTTTTCATTTTTTTCAAGGAAATTTACAAAACTTATTTTTATAGGGACCTGTTCAGTTTTGAAGCGACTTTGAGGCTGCGTGCCCACTGTGCGTTTTTCAAGCGTTTTTGCTGCGGAATTTTCAAAGCGAAAACGCTTAAACGTTTGGTAATGCGTGCCCCATGGTCCTCAATGATAACCCGCATGTGCTGTGTGTTGGTATATGCAACAGTTGTTGACTTCTTTGTTTGTGTGAAGGAGGACTTAATGCTGATCTGACAGTAGATGGCGATGTTGTGTAAAGTTTCCTTGTTTACTGTATTGTGAAAGAAAAAAAAGTCTCTCTTGTATTTTCTATTTTGTTCTTACTTCCTGGTGCAGTACTGTGTGACTGTGCGTTTTTTCCTTTACCTCTTGTTCTGAGAAGTAAAAGCTTGTTATCCCATGTAATCTGCTCTGTGAAGTTTTACAGTTAGGTCCATATATATTTGAACAGAGACAACATTTTTCTAATTTTGGTTCTAGACATTACCACAATGAATTTTAAACAAAACAATTCAGATGCAGTTGAAGTTCAGACTTTCAGCTTTCATTTGAGGGTATCCACATTAAAATTGGATGAAGGGTTTAGGAGTTTCAGCTCCTTAACATGTGCCACCCTGTTTTTAAAGGGACCAAAAGTAATTGGACAAATTAAATAATTATAAATAAAATGATCATTTCTAGTACTTGGTTGAAAACCCTTTGTTGGCAATGACTGCCTGAAGTCTTGAACTCATGGACATTACCAGACGCTGTGTTTCCTCCTTTTTGATGCTCTGCCAGGCCTTCACTGCGGTGGTTTTCAGTTGCTGTTTGTTTGTGGGCCTGTCTGAAGTTTAGTCTTTAACCCCTTAAGCCCCGGAGCATTTTTCGTTTTTGCATTTTCGTTTTTGCTCCCCTTGTTCCCAGAGCCATAGCGTTTTTATTTTTTGGTCAATATGGCCATGTGAGGGCTTATTTTTTGCGGGACGAGTTGTACTTTTCAACGCCATTACTAGTTTTATCATATCCTGTACGGGAAAACAGTGCGGTAAAATTGCAAAAAAAGTGCAATACCCCAGTTGTTTTTTATTTATTTTTTTTACCATGTTCACTGAATGCTAAAACTGACCTGCCCTTCTTATTCTACAGGTCATTACGAGTTCATAGACACCAAACATGTATAGGTTCTTTTATATTTAAGTGGTGAAAAAAAATTCCAAAATTTGGTAAAAAAAAAAATAAAAAAATAGCGCCATTTTCTAAGACCCGTAGCGTCTCCATTTTTCGTGATCTGGGGCTGGTTGATGGCTTATTTTTTGCGTGCCAGGCTGACGTTTTTATTTATAACATTTGGGGTAGATCCGATGTTTTGATCGCCCGTTATTGCATTTTATTGCAATTTTGCGGCGACCAAAAAACGTAATTCTGGCGTTTAGAATTTTTTTCTCGCTACGCCGTTTACCGATCGGAATAATTCTTTTTTTATTTTGATAGATCGGGCGATTCTGAACGCGGCGATACCAAATATGTGTATGTGGGGGTTTTTTTTATATATTTTATTTTGAATGGGGCGAAAGGGGGGTGATTTAAACTTTTATATTTTTTTATTTTTTTTTATATTTTTAAACACTTTTTTTTTTTACTTTTTGCATGCTTCTATAGTCTCCATAGGAGACTAGAAGCAGCAACTGTCCGATCGCCTCTGCTACATACAGGGGACCAGCAGATCCCCTGCATGCAGCAGAAATGGTCCTGTGCTATGAGCGCCGACCACTAGGTGGCGCTCATAGCGACAAGATCATGACAACCACAGGCGTCTGCTGCAGACCCTGGGTTGTCATGCACGCCCATCGGCGACCCGCGATCACGTGACGGGGTCGCCGGTGGGCGGGGCTTATGACGCGCTACCCGGAAGCGCGCGTTAAATGCTGCTGTCGGAGATTGACAGCAGCATTTAACTGGTTAACAGCCGCGGGTGGATCGCGATTCCACCCGCGGCTGTTGCGGGCACATGTCAGCTGTAAGAATCAGCTGACATGTGCTCGGTTCAGTGAGGGCTCAGCGCCGGAGCCCTCACTGAACCGGCGGTACGCAGATATGCGTACTAATACGTCCCCGGTAAGTAAGGGGTTAACAAGTGAAATGCATGTTCAATTGGGTTGAGATCAGGTGACTGACTTGGCCATTCAAGAATATTCCACTTCTTTGCTTTAATAAACTCCTGGGTTGCTTTGGCTTTATGTTTTGGGTCATTGTCCATCTGTAGTATGAAACGACAACCCCTCAGTTTGGCTGCATTTGGCTGGATCTGAGCACACAGTACGGATCTGAATACATCAGAATTCATTCGGCTGCTTCTGTCCTGTGTCACATCATCAATAAACACTAGTGACCCAGTGCCACTGGCAGCCATGCATGTCCAAGCCATCACACTGCCTCCGCCGTGTTTTACAGATGATATGGTATGCTTTGGATCATGAGCTGTACCACGCCTTCGCCATACTTTTCTCTTTCCATCATTCTAGTAGAAGTTGATCTTGGTTTCATCTGTCCAAAGAATGTTCTTCCAGAACTGAGCTGGTTTTTTTAGATGTTTTTTTTTTTAGCAAAGTCAAGTCTAGCCTTTTTATTCTTGATACTTATGAGTGGCTTGCACCGTGCAGTGAACCCTCTGTATTTACTTTCATGCAGTCTTCTCTTTATGGTAGATATGGATATTGATACGCCTACCTCCTGGAGAGTGTTGTTCACTTGGTTGGCTGTTGTGAAGGGGTTTCTCTTCACCATGAAGATTATTCTGCGATCATCCACCACTGTTGTCTTCCGTGGGTGCCCAGGTCTTTTTGCATTGATGAGTTCACCAGTGCTTTCTTTCTTTCTCAGGATGTACCAAACTGTAGATTTTGCCACTCCTAATATTGTAGCAATTTCTCGGATGGTTTTTTTCTGTTTTTGCAGCTTAAGGATGCCTTGTTTTACCTGCGTGGAGAGCTCCTTTGACCGCATGTTTACTTCACAGCAAAACCTTCCAAATGCAAGCACCACACCTCAAATCAACTCCAGGCCTTTTATCTGCTTAATTGAGAATGACATAACGAAGGGATTGCCCACACCTGTCCCATGAAATAGCCTTGGAGTCAATTGTCCAATTACTTTTGGTCCCTTTAAAAACAGGGTGGTACATGTTAAGGAGCTGAAACTCCTAAACCCTTCATCCAATTTTAATGTGGATGCCCTCAAATGAGAGCTGAAAGTCTGAACTTCAACTGCATCTGAAATGTTTGGTTTAAAATTCATTGTGGTAATGTCTAGAACCAAAATTAGAAAAATGTTGTCTCTGTCCAAATATATATGGACCTAACTGTATACTGCAACTGTGGGTATCCAGAAGCTGTGCAACACTGTGCACATGCTGCGGAAATTTACGCTGCGGATTATCATTGCGGAAAAATCTGAAGCATATCCATTAATTTTGGATAAGTTTTGGACTGAAGGCATCAAAACTATGAATTAACACATGTGGAATTATATACTTAACAAAAAAGTGTGAAACAACTGAAAATATGTCTTATATTCTAGGTTCATCAAAGTAGCCACCTTTTGCTTTGATGACTGCTTTGCACACTCTTGGCATTCTCTTGATGAGCTTTAAGAGGTAGTCACCGGAAATGGTTTTCACTTCACAGGTGTGACCTGTCAGGTTTAATAAGTGGGATTTCTTGCCTTATAAATGGGGTTGGGACCATCAGTTGTGCAGAAGTCAGGTGGATACACAGCGGATATTGCTACTGAATAGACTGTTAGAATTTGTATTATGGCAAGAAAAAAGCAGCTAATTAAAGAAAAACGAGTGGCCATTATTATTTTAAGAAATAAAGGTCAGTCAGTCTGAAAAATTGGGCAAACTTTGAAAGTGCCCCCAAGTGAACTTGCAAAAACCATCAAGCGCTACAAAGAAACTGGCTCACATGAGGACTGCCCCAGGAAAGGAAGACCAAGATTCACCTCTGCTTCTGAGAATAAGTTTATCCGAGTCACGAGCCTCAGAAATTGCAGGTTAACAGCAGCTCAGATTAGAGACCAGGTCAATGCGACACAGAGTTCTAGCAGCAGACACATCTCTACAACAACTGTTAAGAGGAGACTTTGTGCAGCAGGCCTTCATGGTAAAATAGCGGCTAGGAAACCACTGCTAAGGACAGGCAACAATCAGAAGAGACTTGTTTGGGCTAAAGAACACAAGGAATGGACATTAGATCAGTGGAAATCTGTGCTTTGGTCTGATGAGTCCAAATTTGAGATCTTTGGTTCCAACCACCGTGTCTTTGTGCGACGCAGAAAAGGTGAACGGATGGACTCTACATGCCTGGTTCCCACCGTGAAGCATGGAGGAGGAGGTGTTATGGTGCTTTGCTGGTGACATTGTTGGGGATTTATTCAAAATTGAAGGCATACTGAACCAGCATGGCTACCACAGCATCTTGCAGCGGCATGCTATTCCATCCGGTTTGCATTCAGTTTGACCATTTATTTTTCAACAGGACAATGACCCCAAACACACCTCCAGGCTGTGTAAGGGCTATTTGACCAAGAAGGAGAGTGATGGGGTGCTACGCCAGATGACCTGGCCTCCACAGTCACCAGACCTGAACCCAATCGAGATGGTTTGGGGTGAGCTGGACCGCAGAGTGAAGGCAAAAGGGCCAACAAGTGCTAAGCATCTCTGGGAACTCCTTCAAGATTGTTGGAAGACCATTTCTGGTGACTACCTCTTGAAGCTCATCAAGAGAATGCCAAGAGTGTGCAAAGCAGTTGTCAATGAAAAAGGTGGCTACTTTGAAGAACCTAGAATATAAGACATATTTTCAGTTGTTTCACACTTTTTTGTTAAGTATATAATTCCACATGTGTTAATTCATAGTTTTGATGCCTTCAGTGTGAATGTACAATTTTCATAGTCATGAAAATACAGAAAAATCTTTAAATGAGAAGGTGTGTCCAAACTTTTGGTCTGTACTGTATTTAGAATCATTTATTTTTATTTCAGACATGTAGTTCATACACATTCTAAAATATGTAGATCTATATTCTTTCTATTTGAACAAAGGAAATGTTTGATGCCTAAAAGGAGTTTTCATAAGTGATCTCTTGAGCAGCTCAGAGCTGTGCAGTCTCCTTACTTCCTGATTTCTGGCAGGACGGGCTCTTCTTCCTGAGTGATAGCTCTGATGAGCAGCAGAGCTGTAGTATTATTAGAACTATAAAGTTCAGCACAAGTTCTGCTGTAACACATTCATCCATCAGTGGTTGGTTCTGGAATGTACTCTACCACTATCACTATTTTTTACACAGAGACAACAGGGTATTTGAGCAAGCACACAGCCACAGACAATGAGAGCCTAGATACTGGGTGCAGGAATTGTGATTCTACAGGATGGATAAGAGCATCTCGTCAAGACCCAAAAGGGAGAAGGCAGGGAGCAGCTAACTGGTGTATAGAAATGAATGGGCTGGACAGAGATAACAGTATGTTAGGAGTTAACTTTTCTCCTGGAATGTGACTACTGCACACTCTCTACCAAGGTCTACTAGTTGCTGAACTCCATGGAAATGAGCTTTACACTATGTAAGATAAAAGCTCTCATTGCAGGAGAACGACAGCAGATAGAAAAAGCAAGTCAGTGGCAAACTTGCGTATTTTCATGCTGTTTAACGAATTAAAGCAACTTAGTAACTTGAGAATACCTGTTTATTGACAAAGGTGTTATGAGACTTAATGAGGTTGTCTGGTTTAGAAACACTTGCACATACTTGGGGCACTATACAGGTTAATAGTGGGGATTCTCCGTTGTAAACCTGAACCCATTTTATGCAGACTAGAGAGCAGTTACATGGAGTCATTCCCACTTTGAAGGTCCCAGTACTTCATTCATTACATAGTCAGCTTATTGATTTCACTGGATACTGTGCAGTACCTCCTGTTTCCTTTGGTGGCAGTGCAGGAGAATTAAATGCTTGTTGCCAGATTTTTCAACAAATGGCTTATCGCTGAGATTGCCAGCAACAGATCATCCTTTAGTCAGCATATTGGGGCCCTTCTAACAAAAAGACATTAACTAATGCAGACATTCCTTTTAAGTACAGAGCATATGCCAGTATACTATCTGCAAAGTAAAAAATAAATACATTCTTAAGTGCTTAAAAGGAACGTGTCCTCTGTTGTTTAACCCCTATCTGCCCTACATGTATAGTGCATGTTGGGTGCGAGTGTGTGGAGTGGACTCTGCAACTCCACCCGCAATATACCTGCAGATTCCAGCTGTGTTATACTGCCGGTATTTGTCTGTAAAAGCCGCTATTAGAGCAGCTCTAGTTGCTGCTGTTAACCCCTTAGATGCTGCAGTAAATCCCTGACCGTGGTAGTTAAGGTGCGATGTCCCAGAGGTTCACCATTTTGGATGCCCATGGGATGTTGCCTTCCACCCCCCTTCACTAAGTGAAAGTGCTGCTTATGGATTTCAGTGGTAACCATGAGCCTGCTGACCGCCCCCATGGCTGCCATGTTGGTATATGAAAAAGTGGGATTGAAACATCGTATATATTAATGAAAACCTCAGCAATTAACAAGCCCTCATAAAGCTCTATCGACCGAATCGCTGAAATATTTTCACCATCAAAATAAAAATTATACAAGTTTGATATCTGGTTTTTCAAGTTTGCTCGACGTGAAGAATCATGTTCACAGGTCATTTTCACTGCACAATGAAACCTTACAAACAAAACCCAAATACAATGAAAAACGCAATCCCATTTAACTTCGCTTGGAATTTTTGTTCCAGTTTTCCAGTATATTGTAGGGTAAAAAAAACAGCCCTCATACAGCTATGTCACACGAAAGGGGAGAAAGAAGGAGAGGGACAAAGAAAAAGCCCAAAAACTAAAACTGTCCATGGTGAGAAGGGATTACATTAAATTTACTTTAAATGTCATTTTTTTTAGATTTTCACTTTTTAACATCACAATCAAAAAAACCAATCCTGAAGTCTTACAATTTTCACACTGGCCACTAGTCCTAAGAATAGACTCATTGTGAAGGAAGGGTGAGGAGGTGAGCTGTGACTATCATTTCTTGTGAATGGTGGCTACTTTATCTGCTTTATATAGAGGTGTCATCTTTCATTGTCATTTTCAGTCATGATAATAAAACTGCTGAAAAATCTTCTGCATACAACAGGAAATATGAAACTAATTTTGGCCAGGGTGATAATTGCAGGATCTGTGGGTGTGTTTTTTTAGTTTAGATGGTTACTATAGTGAAAAAAAAAGAAAAAAATAAATTTCATGTAAAAAGGTAATTTAAACAATTGGTTATTTTTTGATAACACATTCTCTTTAACTGCTCTTCTCTAATAAGATGGCAATATTGCACCGCTGCAAAAATAGGAAGAAGTAGTTTGTCAATTTTAAAGCAGCTTCTTGGAAACTAATGACTTAGTCATTGATATAACATCCTGACAAAATGACTGTTCACTGTCTGTTTCTGAGAAATGAATTCAAAGCTCACAACCGATATGGCTGCACTTCCTATTATCACTTTTGGAAAGACAGACAGTGGATAATGATTATTTCTATTATATATGATCTACGGTATATTCTGATTTGCTAAAAGTGAGATAAGTGACAAGTCTATTGGAAGTAGCAATCCTAAAAGTCAATATCGACCCTTTAACGAGCCTTGTCACATGACTTGGGATAAAAGCCAAACCAGAATCTCAATTTGCCGCCACGGTGTTTCAGGGTATTGCTCCTCGTCAGTACAAAGCATGAGATCCGATTTGACTGTATGAGAGGCTTCTCACTGGGATCTAAAGGGTCATTTTTCTCCTTGTGGAGATTGACATACCTGGCATGCCAGTGTATATATAGATACTTGGCACTCAAATATTCATAATGATAATGCAATTCTTTATTTCATAAAGAAATCCCAAAATTCAATGTAACGTTTCAGCCTTATGCAAAAGGCCTTTTTCAAACACTGAGACATACAGTGGGTACGGAAAGTATTCAGACCCCTTTAAATTTTTCACTCTTTGTTTCATTGAAGCCATTTGGTAAATTCTAAAAAGTTCTTTTTTTTCTCATTAAAGTACACTCTGCACCCCATCTTGATTGAAAAAAAAACAGAAATGTAGAAATTTTTGCAAATTTATTAAAAAAGAAAAACTGAAATATCACATGGTCATAAGTATTCAGACCCTTTGCTCAGACACTCATATTTAAGTCACATGCTGTCCATTTCATTGTGATCCTCCTTGAGATGGTTCTACTCCTTCATTGGAGTCCAGCTGTGTTTAATTAAACTGATAGGACTTGATTTGGAAAGGCACACACCTGTCTATATAAGACCTCACAGTTCACAGTGCATGTCAGACCAAATGAGAATCATGAGCTCAAAGGAACCCCCAAGGAGCTCAGAGACAGAATTGTGGCATGGCACAGATCTGGCCAAGGTTACAAAAAAATTTCTCCATTACTCAAGGTTCCCAAGAGCACAGTGGCCTCCATAATCCTTAAATGGAAGAAGTTTGGGACCACCAGAAGTCTTCTTAGACCTGGCCATCCAGCCAAACTCAGCAATCATAGGAGAAGAGCCTTGGTGAGAGAGGTAAAGAAGAACCCCAAGATCACTGTGGCTGAGCTCCAGAGAGGCTGTAGGGAGATGGGAGAAAGTTCCACAAAGTCAACTATCACTGCAGCCCTCCACCAGTCAGGTCTTTATGGCAGAGTGGCCCGACGGAAGCCTCTCCTCAGTGCAAGCCATATGAAAGCCCTCATAGAGTTTGCTCAAAAACACATGAAAGACTCCCAGACTATGAGAAATAAGATTCTCTGGTCTGATGAGATGAAGATAGAACTTTTTGGTGATAATTCTAAGTGGCGTGTGTGGAGAAAACAAGGCACTGCTCATCACCTGCCCAATACAATCCCAACAGTGAAACATGGTGGTGGCAGCATCATGCTATGGGGGTGTTTTTCAGCTGCAGGGACAGGAAGACTGGTTGCAATTGAAGGAAACATGAATGCGGCCAAGTACAGAGATATCCTGGATGAAAACCTCATCCAGAGTGCTCTGGACCTCAGACTTGGCCGAAGGCTCACCTTCCAACAAGACAATGACTCTAAGCACACCGCTAAAATAACAATGGAGTGGCTTCAGAACAACTCTGTGACCATTCTTGACTGGCCCAGCCAGAGCCCTGACCTAAACACAATTGAGCATTTCTGGAGAGACCTGAAAATGGCTGTCCACCAAAGTTCACCATCCAACCTGATGGAATTGGAGATGATCCGCAAGGAAGAATGGCAGAGGATCCCCAATTCCAGGTGTGAAAAACTTTTTGCATCATTCCCAAGAAGACTCATGGCTGTACTAGCTCAAAAGGGGGCTTCTACTCAATACTGAGCAAAGGGTCTGAATACTTATGACCATGTGATATTTCAGTTTTTCTTTTTTAATAAATTTGCAAAAAATTCTACATTTCTGTTTTTTTTCAGTCAAGATGGGGTGCAGAGTGTACTTTAATGAGAAAAAAAATGAACTTTTTAGAATTTACCAAATGGCTGCAATGAAACAAAGAGTGAAAAATTTAAAGGGGTCTGAATACTTTCCGTACCCACTGTAAATGAAACAGATAAAGAAATCAAATATTACAAAATTAACACACCACAATAGAATTTTTTATTTAAATTTTTTTATTATAAGAAAATAACATCCTGTTGTATTGTTGAAATCATTTGAGATTTATTTAAATATAAAGACATTATTATATAATGTCAAATTAATGTGGGAATTCACTTACTTCATTCAAAATAAATTACAATATGACCAATTAAATTTCAATATCTCATATACAGTTGAAACCAGAAGTTTCCATACACTATATAAAAAGACATACAGTATATGCATGTTTCTCTCCATATCTGACATGAAATCAGAATAAACCTTTCCTGTTTTAGGTCAATTAGGATTACCATCATTTGTAATATTTGCCAAATGCCAGAATAATGAGAGAGCGAGAATGCAGTAAGTAATAAAAATGCTTAAAACAAAGTCAAAGCTTTCCATCTATTTCATTAGTATTTGGTACCATTGTCCTTAAAGTGAATGACTTGGGTCAAACATTTGGGATTTCCTCCCACAAGCTTCTCACAATATAAGGCTATGTGCCCACGCTGCGGAAATGAAGCAGAAAATTTCTGCTTCATTTCCGCATGTCCTCTCCCGGAAAAACGCATGCGGAATTCCACGCGCGTTTATCCTGCGTTTATCGCGCGTTTTCCACATGCGGAATTCCACGCGGGTTTATCCTGCGTTTATCGCGCGTTTTCCACATGCGGAATTCCACGCGCGTTTATCCTGCGTTTATCGCGCGTTTTCCACATGTGGAATTGCCTTGCGTTTTTTATTGCATTACAAAGGCAATTCCGCTTGTGGAAACGCAAAATTAATTGACATGCTGTGGATTGCGCGCATCAAAAACGCTGCGGAAAAATCCACAGCATGGGCATAGAACTTGCGGATTCCCCTTGGGGACCATGGGGGGCAGATTACCTAGCGTTTCACAAGCGTTTACCCTGAGGAAATCCCGCAGCATATACGCTTGTAAAACGCTACGTGGGCACATACTCTTAGGTCGGAATTTGGGCCCATTTCTCCTGACACAACTGGTGTAACTGATCCAGGTTTGTAGGTCGTCTTGCTCGCACCGGCCTTTTCAGCTTTGCCCATACCTTTTCAATAGGATTAAGATCAGGGCTTTGTGATGGCCGCTCCAAAACATTGACTTTGTTATCCTTAACCCCTTATTGACCAATAGACGTCTTTTTACTGATCTGCAATATAAGAGACTAGCGTTCCCCGACAGGTGACTATCCTGTAGCTGTCACCTGTACATTATAGCTGACAACTTGCTGCATCAGCCATGATCAGTGTTGGCACAGACCATGGACGTTTAACCCCTTTGATTCTGTTGTCAATAGTGATTATAGAATCTAAATAGTTAACAGTGTGGGGGCTTCCTTTTAACTTTATCGGCACCTTGATATCTTGATTGTGTGGTCCTGATGTTTGCCTTGGCAGTTCATGGCCAAATAACTACCTTTAAAGTATGCCGGCTATAATTGCCTGTTCAGAAGTTATCAAAATCTAGATTGTAAAAATAAACTTATTCATTCTTGTCATTCCACTTTCCATTACTTCCTGAAAAGAACCAGAAGGGTTAATGAACTATATGAAAGCAATTTTAAATACGTTGAGGGGTGCAGTGTTTAACCCCTATACAACCCAAGGTGGTTTGCACGTTAATGACCAGGCCAATTTTTTCAATTCTGACCACTGTCACTTTATGAGGTAATTACTCTGGAACGCTTCAACTGATCCCCCTGATTCTGAGATTGTTTTTTCGTGACATATTGTACTTCATGATTTTGGTAAAATTTCTTTGATATCACTTGCGTTTATTTGTGAAAAAAAAGGAAATTTGGCGAAAATTTTGAAAATTTAGCAATTTTCAAAATTTTAATTTTTATGCCCTTAAATCAGAGAGATATGTCACACAAAAGAGTTAATAAATAACATTTCCCACATGTCTACTTTACATCAGCACAATTTTGGAACCAAAATTATTTTTTGTTAGGGAGCTATAAGGGTTAAAAGTTGACCAGCGATTTCTCATTTTTCCAACAAAATTTACAAAACCATTTTTTTAGGGACCACATCATATTTGAAGTCACTTTGAGGGGTCTTTATGACAGAAAATACCCAAAAGTGACACCATTCTAAAAACTGCACCCCTCAAGGTGCTCAAAACCACATTCAAGAACTTTATTAACCCTTCAGGTGCTTCACAGGAATTTTTGGAATGTGGAAGAAAAAAATGAACATTTAACTTTTTTCACAAAAATGTTATTTTAGACCCAATTTTTTTTTAATTTTCGCAGGGGTAACAGGAAAAAATGGACCCCAAAATTTGTTGTGCAATTTGCCGTGGGCACGCCGATACCCCATATGTGGGGAAAAAACACTGTTTGGGTGCACGGCAGGGCTCGGAAGGGAAGGAGCGCCATTTGACTTTTTGATTGTAAAATTTGCTTGAATAATTAGCGGACGTCATGTTGCATTTGGAGAGCCCCTGATGTGCCTAAACATTGGAGCTCCCCCACAAGTGACCCCATTTTGGAAACTATACCCCTCAAGGATTTTATTAAGGTGTATAGTGAACATTTTGAACCCAGAGGTACGACACAGAATTTGATAACATTAGGTCATCATATTGAATAAGTTGTCATTACTCTTGAGCGCAAGTGCTCGCTACTTGAGTTTGCATCGGGTACTCAGGTATGCACCATGTATCACAGGTGCTCAAGTGAAATACTCGAGTCCCCGCCTGCATGTTTCACGGTTATTAGACCCCCCAAAAAAAACATGCGGGGATCGCTCGTGCATGGCAGGCAATCCCCGCGAGGTTTTTTTGGCCGCGAAGCATATGGGGCGGAGACTCGAGCACCCGATGCAAACTCAAGTAGCGAGCACTTGCGCTCAACACTAGTTGCCATATCGTCATCTTTTTTTTTTTTTTTTTCTTTACTTTTGAAAAAAAAAACAACCCCAACCCTAACATTAGCACAACCCCAACCCTAGCGTTTATTTTTTACGCCGTTCCTCGTGCGGTATAAGTGATGAGATTACTTTATTCTTCGGGTCGGTGCGATTACAGCGATACCAGATTCATATTAAGTTTTTATGATTGACAGCTGTCACACACTAAAAGACACATATTTTGTAAAATCTAGTTTTTGCATTGCCATATTTTGGCCGACAGTCATGTGACGGCTTGTTTTTTGCGGGATGAGTTGATGCTTTTATTGGTGCCATTTTCAGGCATGTGACATTTTTTGATCGCTTTCTATTCCAGCTTTTGGGAGGCAGAATAAACGAAAACCAACAATTCAGGAATTGTTTTTTTTTTTTTTTATTCTGCTCCAGGTGTGGTAGAATTGATAAGGTAGCTTTATTCTTTGGGTCAGTACGTTTACAGCAGTACCACATTTATATAGTTTTTTATGTTTTGGCGCTTTTACACAATAAAAGCTATTTTATAGAAAAAAATATTTTTTTGCATTGCTTTATTCTGAGAGCTGTAACTTTTTGATTTTTCGGATGATGGAGCTGTATGGCCGCTTGTTTTTTGCGGGACGAAATGACGTTTTCAGCGGTACCATTTTTATTTATATTCGTCTTTTTGATCGCGTGTTATTAAATTTTTTGTTTGGCGGTATGATGATAAAGCATTGTTTTTTGCTTTGTTTTTTATTTTTACTGTGTTCACTGAAGGAGTTAACTAGTGGAACAGTTTTATAGGCCAGGTCGTTACGGACGCGGCGATACCAAATATGTGTACTTTGATTGTTTTTTTTGTTTTTTTTTCATAATAATATTTATTGATGGGTACATTATATTTTTAGTGGATTATTTTTTTTTATTTTTTTTTTAGATTTTTACAGTTTTTTTTCAATTATTTTTTTCACTTTCTGGGAGTTTTTACACTTTTTTTACTTTGTCCCACTGTGGGACTTTCACTTTTTTTATTCTGATCGCCTGCACAGCATAGGGATGGAGCACCATCCCTGTGCCATGCAGGCTGTCAGCGCTGGACAGGGAGAAGATAGTTTGGAGATGCACTGCACATGTCCAAACAATCTTACTGCTGTCTGGTGACCCGGATGTTGTCATGACGACATCGGGTCATCATGGCAACAACCGGGAAGCCGCGGCAGACAGCGCTGGAGGCCGGAAAAGGAGGTGAGTATACTGATCACCTCCCCTTGCCTCCGCAATGCTGCGATCGACTTCGATCGCAGCATTGCGGGGGTTAATGTGCTGGGAGCGGTGCGGGATCGCTCCCTGCACTTAGTACCGGGTGTCAGCTGTGACAATCAGCTGACACCCGGCGGCGATCGCGCCCGCACAGCCTGTGTGCGCGCGCGATCGCGATGACGTACTAATACGGGTCAGGCTCTTAAAGCCCAGGGCACAGACGCGTATTAGTACGTCATGGGCTTTAAAGGGGTTAAAATGGTAACACTTTTGGGTGGTTTCCAACATATAAGACTCGCAGGCTAAGTGCCCACGAAGCAAAAATGCTCCAGATTTTTTCTGTATCTCCCTGGCAGGAAAAATGCATGCGGATTTTACATGCGTTTTTCCCGCCAGGTAGAAGCGTTTGTCAAGCGTTTTTGCATGCGGGTTATCAAGCGCTTTTCCAAGCGATTTTAGCATCACTTGGAAAAGTGCTTGACAACTTGGTCACACTATATAAATCCATGCAACCGGCATGGATTTATATAGTGTGACCAAGTTAATAGTTAAAAAAAGAATAAAAATGGTAAACAAAAAAAACATTCTACTCGCCTTCCGATAGCCCCCGGTCTCCTTCTCCGGTGCGTCCGGTGTCTTGGCTCGCGATGGTGTAAAAGGACTTTCCATGACGTCATTTAGTCATGTGACAGGTCAAGCAACTGCCGACATCAACGGTCACGTGACCTGTCACATGACTAAATGACGTCATGGAAGGTCCTTTTACACCACCACGAGCCGCCGAAGACACCGGATGCACCATACAGGAGACCGGGGGCCATGAGAAGGTAAGTATAGTGTTATTTTTTATTTTATTCTTTTTTAACTACAGGTACTATGGTACCCGGGTCTGGAGGAGAGTCTCCTCTTCTCCAGACCTGGGTACCATCCGCACATTGAATCACTTAATATCCACATGTGTACATGTAGTCATTAAGATATTATGCAATTCAATGGAAGTCAATGGCGGCAATTACGCCGCGTTTCCGCAAAATTAATGGATATGCTTTAGATTTTTCCGCAATGATAATCCGCAGCGTAAATTTCCGCAGCATGTGCACAGTGTTGCAAAGCTTCTGGATACCCACAGTTGCAGTATAAAACTTCACAGAGCAGATTACATGGGATAACAAGCTTTTACTTCTCAGAACATGAGGTAAAAGGAAAAAACTCAGTTACACAGTACTGCACCAGGAAGTAAGAACAAAATAGAAAATACAAGAGAGACTTTTTTTCTTTTACAATACAGTAAACAAGGAAACTTTACACAACATCGCCATCTACTGTCAGATCAGCATAAAGTCCTCCTTCACACAAACAAAGAAGTCCACAACTGTTGCATATACCAACACACAGCACATGCGGGTTATCATTGAGGACCATGGGGCACGCATTACCAAGCGTTTAAGCGTTTTCGCTTCGAAAATTCCACAGCAAAAACGCTTGAAAAACGCACAGTGGGCACGCAGCCTCAAAGTCACTTCAAAACTGAACAGGTCCCTATAAAAATAAGTTTTGTAAATTTCCTTGAAAAAAATGAAAAATAACTGCTACATTTTTAAATCTTCTAAAATGCTAATAAAATAAAACAAAATTTTACAAATGGTGCTGATGTAAAGCAGACATGAGGGAAATGTTATTTATTACTGTTTTTGTGTGGTATGACTATTGGGATTAAAGGCATAATCAATCATAGTTTGAAAAGTGCAATTTTTAAGACATTTTTGTCAAGTTACTGATATTTTTATAAATAAACGCAAACCATATCAGCCTAAATTTACCATTATTATAAAGTATCATGTGTCACAAAAAACAGTCTCAAAAGCAATGGGATATGTTATTCCAGAGTTATTACTACATAAAGTGACACTGGTCAGATTTAAAAAAAATTGGTTTGGTCACGAAGGGGTTAAGCCACTTTGTTACCATTTTGGCAGTATGCTTCGGGTCATTGTCCATTTGGAGGACCTATTTCTGCTCAAGCTTTAACTTCCTGGCTGATGTCTTGAGATGGTGCTTCAGCATTGCCACATAATCTTCTTTTCTCATGAAGCCACCTACGGATTTTGTGATGTGCACCAAGTCCCTCTTGCAGCAAAGCAACCCCACAACATGATGCTGCCACCCCCGTGTTTCACAGTTGGGATGGTGTTCTTAGGCTTCTAAGCTTCTCCCTTTTTCCTCCAAACTTAACGATGGTCATTATGAACAAAAAGTTCAATTCTAGTTTCATCAGACCACAGGACATGTCTCCAAAAATTAAGGTCTTTGTTCCTGTGTGCATTTGCAAACATAAATCTGGATTTTTTATGTTTCTTTTGGAGTAATGGCTTCTTCCTGGCAGAGTGGTCTTTCAGCCCATGTTGACACAGTACTCGTTTCACTGTGAATTGTCAGTCTGACAATCTTACTAGCTTCTGCCATCCTCTTCACAAGGTCTTTTGCTTTTGTCCTGGGGTTGATATGCACATGTCGGACCAAAGCACGTTCATCTCTGGAACACAGAACCCGTCTCCTTCCTGAGTGGTATGATGGCTGGACATTCCAATCATGTTTGTACTTGCATATAATTGTTTGTACAGATGAACGAGGCACCTTCAGATATCTTGAAATTGTACCCAAGGATGAGCCAGACTTGTGCAAGTCCACAATTCTCTTCCTGATATCTTGGCTGATTTATTTACACTTTCCCATGATGCTACACAAAGAAGCAGTGTGTTTCAGGTGTGCATTAAAATACATCCACATGTGTGTCTCTAATTAACTCAGATGTTGCCCAAAAAACTATTAGAAGCTTCCAAACACATGACATCATCAAATGGGCAGTCGGGAATTGTTTAACCACTTCGCGCCAGAGCCTGTTTTTGCCTTCGTGACCGGGCCAATTTTTTCGATTCTGACCACTGTCAATTTATGAAGTAATTACTCTGGAACGCTTCAACGGATCTCCCTGATTCTAAGAATGTTTTTTCGTGACATATTGTACTTCATGATAGTGGTAAAATTTCTTCGATGTCACTTGCGTTTACTTGTGAAAAAATCGAAAATTTTGAAAATTTTGCAATTTTCAAACTTTGAATTTTCATGCCCTTAAATCAGAGAGATATGTCACACAAAATTGTTAATAAATAACATTTCCCACATGTCTACTTTACATCAGCACAATTTTTGAACCAACATTTTTTTTTGTTAGGGAGCTATAAGGGTTAAAAGTTGACCAGCGATTTCTCATTTTTCCAACAAAATTTACAAAACCATTTTTTTAGGGACCACATCATATTTGAAGTCACTTTGAGGGGTCTTTATGACAGAAAATACCCAAAAGTGACACCATTCTAAAAACTACACCCCTCAAGGTACTCAAAACCACATTCAAGAACTTTATTAACCCTTCAGGTGCTTCACAGGAATTTTTGGAATGTGGAAGAAAAAAATTAACATTTAACTTTTTTCACAAAAATGTTACTTTAGACCCAATTTTTTTTATTTTCGCAGGGGTAACAGGAAAAAATGAACCCCAAATTTTTTTGTGCAATTTCTCTTGAGCGCGCTGATACCCCATATGTGAGGGAAAACCACTGTTTGCGCGCACGGCAGGGTTCGGAAGGGAAGGAGCGCCATTAGACTTTTTGAATGTAAAATTTGTTTGAATAATTAGCAGACACCATGTTGCGTTTGGAGAGCTCCTGATGTGCCTAAACAGTGGAAACCCCCCACAAGTGACACCATTTTGTAAACTAGACCCCTTAGGGAACTTATCTAGATGTGTGGTGAGCACATTGGGAGACATAATAAACAAATCAGTAGCAGGTGAAGAATTGGTTTTATTTATTTTTTACGCCGTTCCTCGTGCGGTATAAGTGATGAGATTACTTTATTCTTCGGGTCGGTGCGAAAACAGAGATACCAGATTCATATCGGGTTTTTATGAATGACAGCTGTAACACACTAAAAGACGCTTTTTTTTGTAAAATCTAGTTTTTGCATCGCCATATTTTGAGAGCTATCATTTTTCCATATTTCGGCCGACAGAGTCATGTGACAGCTTGTTTTTTGCGGGACGAGTTGACATTTTTATTGGTACCATTTTTGGGTACGTGACATTTTTTGATCGCTTTCTATTCCGTTTTTTGGGAGGTAAAATTAACAAAAACCAACAATTCAGGAATTGTTTTTTGAGTTTTTTTTTATGCTGTTCTGCGTGTGGTAAAAGTGATAAGGCAGCATTATTCTTCAGGTCAGTACGTTTACAGCGATACTACACTTACTGTATATTTTTTTATGTTTTGGCGCTTTTACACAATAAAACAATTTTATAGAAAAAATATTTTTTTTGCATTGCTTTATTCTGAAAGCTATAACTTTTTTATTTTTCGGCTGATGGAGCTCTATGGTGGCTTGTTTTTTGCGGAACAAGATGATGTTTTCAGCGGTACCATTTTTATTTCCATTTTGCTTTTCGATCGCATTTTTTTCCACTTTTTGTTTGGCGATATGAGGAAAAAGCATAGTTTTTTGCTCCGTTTTTTATTTATTTTTATTACGGTGTGCACAGAAGGAATTAATTAGTGTGACAGTTTTATAGCTCGGGTTGTTTCGGATGCGGCGATAATAAATATGTGTACCTTTTTTGTTTTTGCATAAATATACGGATTTATTGGTTTAATATTTTATTTATTTTTATTTATTTTGATTTTTTTTAGTAGTTTGAAAACATTTTTTTTACATTTTTACTTAGTCCCTGTATGGGACATTAATTTTTATTTTTCTGATCACTGATCTCATATAATGTAATAGACATATATTACATTACATGAGATCTTTGCTGACTGTTTCACAGTCAGTGTCTCCTGCCAGGCTTCAGCTGCAGGCTGAGCCTCGCAGGACACCGTATATGGCAGATCTGGAGGCGGTCATGTGACCTCCAGCTGCTATAGCAACGCCAGGTCCTGAAAGGTATCAGGGGTCGTCGGAGAGGTAAGTAGACGACCCCCTCTCCTCCTGCTGTCTTCTATATGCCGCGATCACTATAGATCGCGGCATATAGAAGACTGCAAAGGGTTAACATCACTGGGACCTGATCCAATCAGGTCCCGATGATGTTCCCTGTCAGAGCTATCGCTCTGCACCGCACCCGCAGAGCTTGCAGGACACTCGGGGTCCTGAGCGCTGCGGGACCACCCACCGTTTTTAAGCGTCCGTGCTGCACAGAGCCCAGGCAGCGCGGACGTTTATGTACAGTGGGCGGTCGGGAAGCGGTTAAATAAAAAAAAAAAAAAAGTTTTCACAAAGTAGAATAGAGAGTTACCTTTTTATTATCATCTAGGACTGTGTTCATACTTTCTATCCCTAGCGTATCAATAGGTCCATCAAAGAAAACCGATTTTCTTTCCGGGGTCTCAGATAATGCAAACTCTCGGGAAGTATTAGCGACTATCCCATCGGTCCACCGCAAATGAAGAGAGGCATCAATAAAATTGCTCTTCCCATAAAATCAAATACAATCCCACAATTGAAAGGATTATTAAACGGAATGCCTGGGATTATGATATTGATGATACACATGTATTGACTACACGTGGCCCCTATTGAAGTGAACGTGCAGACACCGGGAGAGACCGCAAGTAAGTGATTTGCATATAGGCGGTCACATGCCAACTAGAAGTGCGTGACCTCACTCAAAGCAAGTGTATTGAGTGAGGCCAGACACAGTCTAGTCAGAATGTGTCTGGAAGTATGCAAACTTATGCTAATTTCTGGCATAAATAATACAATTTGTTGCTTCCATGTCTGATGGGGAAAATAAAACAGTTTCCAATTTTTGTGCAAACAGGGAGTAAGTCATAATAAAATGATTGCCCGGCAATGTATGGCTGGGGTCTATGTCTCTGAAGGAACCCCTTCTACCATGTCCATAAGCCATAAAAGGGGAGATTTTCCCATTTTCAGCAAAGATATTAGTATTATAAACAATAATTCCAATCATAGACGAACCTCATGTGACACTGGATCAAACTGCCCGAACAGCTGCCCCATGGTGATGGCTTTAGGGTTCACTGTCCGGTAAATCACTTTTTCTTCTTCGCACCCTCGCTCACTCATAAGAGACAGCGTATCAGCGAGGACGTGGAGGACCTTCGTTTTTCCAGAGAACGGCTCTCCAACCAACATAAAACTGTACGGGATAAACAAAATGCAGCATGTTCCATTGTATAAAATGGAAACAGCGAAGAATAAATCCCCCGTCCCATGGACTTCTGTAGTTACAGCTTACCCGTGTCTGACAATCATCATCTCATACGTCTGGATCATGTCCTCCAGGAAGACCTTCTCGGGCTGGATGTTGTGTCCAGCACAGCTCTCCTGTGCGCATTCCAGTAAATCCTGAGCAAAAGGAAGGTAAAATATTTCATCAGTCTGTTTACAGTGGATCCAATTAGAGGTGGGAGAATACATTTTCAGGACCCAGATCAGTATTCTGTGGCCGCTGGACGGGACCCCTGAGAGCCGCCTCTTAGCTGCCGGCATCCCCGGCTCCTCTTCTGATTATATGGCCTGGTGTACATCATGCTGCAACCATAACGTCATGCCAGGCCGGCTAATCTGAAGAAGAGCCGGGGGGCAGGAAGAAATAAGGTGCCTCTCAGGGGTCTCATTCAGTGCCCACCACTGACCTGATGTCACGCACAGTGTAGGAAAGACAAAGTGCGACACAAAGGGGAAGGGAGCCCAGACACTAGGGAAAGGGGGAAATGGAGACCTCCTAGGCTGATCTGCAATCACCCTGTCTCCCCTACCGACTCTATATTGGTTCCTCACCAATTGCCGCACAGGAACCTATCCCTGTATTTCCTTAGCGCTTGGCTCTGGATAGGTAAGGGGGGGTGAGCACTAGTCGATCCCCACTGACAACTAAAGACAGCAAGGGTAGACAGACACAGGGGAAGTAGCTTAGCTTGAGTCGACTTCAGAGAGATGGCACACACATCCTCTTAGCACCAGAGAGGAAGTAAGAACTGCACTTGCTCCAAGCCTTCACAAGGGGTCATGTGAATATCACTGGCACCTCTGTGTAGCAACCAGGAAGTATTTAAACACCCAGGCCTGATTGTCAATTAGAACAGGAGGGAGGTAGCCGCTGGGTCCTACAGTGAGACCGCTAAGAAGATGTCTGGAATGCCAAACGAAGGGATCTCCTGCAACCAACTGCAGGGGGACTGTCTGTCACATCTGACGCACCCATGACACCTGGCCATTGGATCAGTCTCCTGCAAATCGATTCATTCATCTAAAAAAAAAATGTCTCCATAACCTACAACTAAACTAGCGATAAATCACTCTCAGATGTTTTAACCATTTATTTTTCTACATCAGATCATCTTGCATTGGAGGTATAAGTGAGCCCCCTTACCTCTGGTGCCCCTGTGCAGCTGCCCAGGTTGCACTAATGGGACCGGACGATGAGTGACAAGGTCATGTAACCCAATTCCAAAGCAGTGGATCAGGATCGGGTGATTTCAATGGGATTGGTCTACCATCTACTGTGTATGGGGGCCTCATGACAGATTATGTGGGGGGACATAAAAATCGGGCGGTTGGAATTTAATCACCCGATCCTTACTTTCTGACCCTGAAATTAGCAGCTGCCATAAGATTCTGGCAGCGACTCTGTCATAGAGAAAACAGGAGCGAGCATTCCTGAATATGGGGGAGCCGGGAAAGATAACGGTCATCCAAATGATAGCTGGCCAGCTATATAGGACCTATCACTTGCCATTCATATGCAATTTTATTACCTGGTGTAAATGCCGCTGTTCTCCTGAATCCGGTGTTGTTTTTCTTTTGCTCCTGCGCCTCTCCATTCCTGAGATATAGCCTCTTTATAGAAATCTAGTTCATAATTTTTAATAGCCAAGTGGGCGTGGTCATCAAGTCCTCTCTGTGGGAGTCTTCAGGAAGGCCTTGCCCAGTTGGCTTAAAGGGCTAGAGGAGAGTGACAGATGTCAGGAACGGAGAGGAGCAGGAAGAAAAGAAAAACAATGCCGGAGTCAGGAGAACAGCGGCATTTACATATTTATGGCGAGGGACAAGTCCTCTTTAAGTCTTGGAAAACCCCTTTAAGACACTATTATATTTTAATACCTTATAGTCGGCTTCCGGAAGTTGAATGCCAGGGAACAGGTCGCTGGTAATCCCATTGAACAGAGGAATATCATGAGACAAAAATTTGGGTTCGTTTACATCCTTAATTGACCGCAAGAGCTAAATAGAATGAAAAAGGATTAAATGATAAAATAATTCATATACAATATGACATGAAACAATATTAAAAGTGAGGAACCCCATTACAAAGGAGCCGTCAGTTCTTGTGGTATGTCTGTATTAGTAAAGAATAGTATTCTCCAAAAAATAAGGATGAAACCTCTTTTCCTAAAACTCTACATTGTATCGTCCCTCTGTTATACCTCCTGGAAATGTATGTGTAAATGATATATAATGTATATATAATCTATATAGGGGACAACCCTATACAATCTGACTGTGCCCAAACAGTGGTGACATTGTCAGACTGTGTAGGGGACTCGTTATTGACAGATTTCAATTAATTCCTACATTTCCAGGAATGATAAAAGAGGAATGGAACGCTGCTGAGTTGCACTGAAATATGCTGCAGAATTGTTTTTCCATAGGGAATACATGTGGCCTCTGTGTTGCACTGTTAATTGCCGGCTGCAGAATGAGTTAAGTGAGATACTGTCAGTGAACTCGTTTTTGCTGGCTGACGGGGAGTTTGTAAATGTTTTATCTGTCTTTCTGAGCTCCTCTCAGTTTATTTATGACCACAGACCTTATCAAAATTGAATGTGCAGGGAATCAAAAAGCCGGTGAAAGCCAAGCGATGCAACATTTTTAATAAAACCCAATTGTTAAAATGATTTTTAGCCTAAAATACATGCGTTTAAGTTAAAAATCAAAACTGTCCCATAAGATGAACAAGCTACGTGTTTAACCCCTTAATAACATCTGACGTACTAATACGCGTCTGTGCCCTGGGACATAAGAGCCAGACCCGTATTAGTACGTCATCGCGATCGCGCGCGCACACAGGCTGTGCGGGCGCGATCGCCGCCGGGTGTCAGCTGATTGTCACAGCTGACACTCGGTACTATGTGCAGGGAGCGGTCCTGCACCGCTCCCAGCACATTAACCCCCGCGATGCTGCGATCGAAGTCGATCGCGGCATTGCGGGGGCAAGGGGAGGTGATCGGCGATACTCACCTCCTCTTCCGGCTTCCAGCGCAGTCTGAAAAGGCTTCCCGGGTGTTGCCATGACGACCCGATGTCGTCATGACAACATCCGGGTCACCAGAGAGCAGGAAGATTGCTTGGACATGCGCAGTGCATCTCCAAGCAATCTTCACACTGTGCACTTCTGACAGCCTTCATGGCATAGGGATGGTGCTCCATTCTTGTGCCATGCAGGCGATCAGAAAAAAAAAAGTGAAAGTCTCAGAGTGGGACAAAGTAATAAAGTGTATAAACTGTGTGAAAATGGAAAAAAAAATAAAAAAAATGTGCAAAAATATTATAAAAAAATAAAAAAAATAATACACCAAAAATAAAAATATAATGTACCCATCAATAAATATTATTATAAAAAAAATAAAAAAAAACAATAAAAGTACACATATTTGGTATCGCCGCGTCCGGAACAACCTGACCTATAAAACTGTCCCACTAGTTAACCCCTTCAGTGAACACGGAAAAAAAAAAAAAAAAAAAACGAAGCAAAAAACAATGCTTTATCACCATACCGCCAAACAAAAAGTGGAATAACACGCGATCAAAAAGACGCATATAAATAAAAATGATACCGCTGAAAACGTCATCTCGTCCCGCAAAAAACAAGCCGCCATACAGCTCCATCAGCCGAAAAATAAAAAAGTTATAGCTCTCAGAATAAAGCGATACTAAAAAATATTTTTTTCTATAAAATAGCTTTTATTGTGTATAAGCGCCAAAACATAGAAAAATGATACAAATGTGGTACCGCTGTAAACGTACTGACCCGAAGAATAAAGCTGCCTCATCAATTTTACCACACGCGGAACAGAATAAAAAAAAAAAAAAACAACAATTCCTGAATTGTTGGTTTTTGTTTATTCTGCCTCCCAAAAATCGGAATAGAAAGCGATCAAAAAATGTCACGTGCCTGAAAATGGCACCAATAACAACGTCAACTCATCCCGCAAAAAACGAGCCGTCACATGACTGTCTGCCAAAATCTGGAAAAATTATAGCTCTCAAAATATGGCGATGCAAAAACTAGATTTTACAAAAAATGCGTCTTTTAGTGTGTGACAGCTGTCAGTCATAAAAACCCCATATGATTCTGGCATTGCTGTAATCACATCAACCCGAAGAATAAAGTCGTCTAATCACTTATACCGCACAAGGAACGGCGTCAAAAATAAACTCTTGGGTTAGGATTGGGCTAGGGTTAAGGCTGGGATTGGGGCTAGGGTTGTGCTGGGGCTAGGGTTGTGCTGGGGCTAGGGTTGTGCTGGGGCTAGGGTTGTGCTGGGGCTAGGGTTGTGCTGGGGCTAGGGTTGTGCTGGGGCTAGGGTTGTGCTAGGGCTAGGGTTGTGCTAGGGCTAGGGCTGGGGTTGGGATTTTTTTCAAAAGTAAGAAAAAAAGATGACGATATGGCGACTAGTGTTGAGAGCAAGTGCTCGCTACTTGAGTTTGCGTCGGGTGCTCTGGTATGCATTGAGTATCGTGGGTATTTGAGTGACATGCTCGAGTCTCTGCCCCATATGCTTCGCAGCCAAAAAAACTTTATGGGGATTGCCTGCCATGCACGAGCGATCCCCGCATGTTTTTTTTTGGGTGTCTAATAACCGTGAAACATGCGGAGCAGGGACTCGAGCATGTCACTCTAGCACACGCTGTACATGGTGCATACCTGAGTACCCGATGCAAACTCAAGTAGCGAGCACTTGCGCTCAAGAATAATGACAACTTATTCAATATGATGACCTAATGTAAACAAATTCTGTGCCGTACCTCTGGGTTCAAAATGTTCACTATACACCTTAATAAAATCCTTGAGGGGTATAGTTTGGACACTTGTGGGGGAGCTCCACTGTTTAGGCACATCACGGGCTCTCCAAACGCGACATGGTGTCCGCTAACAAATTGAATGGAAAATGGGCTCAAATTGTTAGCGGACACCATATTTGCGTTTGGAAAGCCCCTCTGTGCCCAAACTTTGGAGCTCCCCCACAAGTGACCCCATTTTGGAAACTAGACCCCCCAAGGCACCTTTCTAGATGCATAGTGAGCACTTGGAACCCCCAGGTGCTTCACAAATTGATTCGTAATAATGAAAAAGTGAAAAAAAAAACACTTTTTCATTTTTATGAATCAATTTGTGAAGCACCTGGGGTTCCAAGTGCTCACTATGAATCTAGATAGGTGCCTTGGGGGGTCTAGTTTCCAAAATGGGGTCACTTGTGGGGGAGCTCCAATGTTTGGGCACACAGGGACTCTCTAAATGCAACATGGTATCCGCTAACAAATTGAATGGAAAATCGGCTCAAATTGTTAGCGGACACCACATTGCGTTTGGAGAGCCCCTCTGTGCCCAAACTTTGGAGCTCCCCCACAAGTGACCCCATTTTGGAAACTAGACCCCCCAAGGCACCTATCTAGATGCATAGTGAGCACTTGGAACCCCCAGGTGCTTCACAAATTGATTCGTAATAATGAAAAAGTGAAAAAAAAAAACACTTTTTCATTTTTATGAATCAATTTGTGAAGCACCTGGGGTTCCAAGTGCTCACTATGAATCTAGATAGGTGCCTTGGGGGGTCTAGTTTCCAAAATGGGGTCACTTGTGGGGGAGCTCCAATGTTTGGGCACACAGGGACTCTCCAAATGCAACATGATATCCGCTAACAAATTGTCGGCTCAAATTGTTAGCGGATATCATGTTGCATTTGGAGAGTCCCTGTGTGCCCAAACATTGGAGCTCCCCCACAAGTAAACCCATTTTGGAAACTAGACCCCCCAAGGCACCTATCTAGATGAATAGTGAGCACTTGGATCCCCAGGTGCTTCACAAATTGATTCATAAAAATGAAAGAGTGTTTTTTTTTCACTTTTTCATTATTACGAATCAATTTGTGAAGCACCTGGGGGTTCCAAGTGCTCACTATGCATCTAGAAAGGTGCCTTGGGGGGTCTAGTTTCCAAAATGGGGTCACTTGTGGGGAAGCTCCAAAGTTTGGGCACAGAGGGGCTCTCCAAACGCAATGTGGTGTCCGCTAACAATTTGAGCCGATTTTCCATTCAATTTGTTAGCGGATACCATGTTGCATTTAGAGAGTCCCTGTGTGCCCAAACATTGGAGCTCCCCCACAAGTGACCCTATTTTGGAAACTAGACCCCCCAAGGCACCTATCTAGATTCATAGTGAGCACTTGGAACCCCTAGGTGCTTCACAAATTGATTCGTAAAAATGAAAAAGTGGTTTTTTTTTCACTTTTTCGAATCAATTTGTGAAGCACCTGGGGGTTCCAAGTGCTCACTATGCATCTATAAAGGTGCCTTGGGGGGTCTAGTTTCCAAAATGGGGTCACTTGTGGGGGAGCTCCAATGTTTGGGCACATCAGGGGCTCTCTAAACGCAACATGGTGTCCGCTAATTATTCAAGCAAATTTTACAATCAAAAAGTCAAATGGCGCTCCTTCCCTTCCGAGCCCTACAGTGCGCCCAAACAGTATTTTTTCCCCAAATATTGGGTATCTGCGTGCCCAGGGGAAATTGCACAACAAATTTTACGGTCCATTTTTTCTTGTTACCCCTGTGAAAATAAAAAAAATTGGGTCTAAAGTAACATTTTTGTGAAAAAAGTTAAATGTTCATTTTTTTCTTCCACATTCAAAAAATTCCTATGAAGCACCTGAAGGGTTAATAAAGTTCTTGAATGTGGTTTTGAGCACCTTGCGGGGTGCAGTTTTTAGAATGGTGTCACTTTTGGGTATTTTCTGTCACAAAGACCTCTCAAAGTGACTTCAAATGTGATGTGGTCCCTAAAAAAATGGTTTTGTAAATTTTGTTGGAAAAATGAGAAATCGCTGGTCAACTTTTAACCCTTATAGCTCCCTAACAAAAAAAAATTTTGGTTCCAAAATTGTGCTGATGTAAAGTAGACATGTGGGAAATGTTATTTATTAACTCTTTTGTGTGACATATCGCTCTGATTTCAGGGCTTAAAAATTCAAATTTTGAAAATTGCAAAATTTTCAAAATTTTCGCCAAATTTCAGTTTTTTTCACAAATAAACGCAAGTGATATCGAAGAAATTTTACCACAATCATGAAGTACAATATGTCACGAAAAAACATTCTCAGAATCAGGGGGATCCGTTGAAGCGTTCCAGAGTAATTACCTCATAAAGTGACAGTGGTCAGAATTGTAAAAATTGGCCCGGTCATTAACGTGCAAACCACCCGCGGGGCTTAAGGGGTTAACAACTATAGTTTTGACACTTTTGCACAGATGAGATCTAACAAGCCAGGAACAGTAATGTACAGAAATTATTTGCAAGTCTCTGTCTGCTACTATAAAATCATACAGATCTAATTTTTGTGATCCAAATGCTTCTCGGTAAGATGGTAATGCTATCCTATACGAGATGTAAAGCGACCAACAGTTCAGAACTTACAAGAATCTCTTCATTTTCATGGGGGAATTTCAGCTTCAGATTGCCAGCAGCGATCAGCACAGCCTTTACTGCACGCATCCCATAATCATAATGAAACTGGACGAGAGCGGCTCCGAGCACAGCCGGTAAGTCATTACCATCTTCACCGAGAGAGGTTTAGCGTGCAGAAAACCATAAGAATAAAGGCAGATCTCCGCAATCAGAGCATAGTTGGGGACCATCATTGCTACAGTCCGGAAAAGAACCTGAAATGCACAAACCAGATGGGTCAGTCAACAAATGAAACTAAATTACTGTAAACTAGGCATAGAGCCGGGGAACCCATTATATCCATTTACACTATCCTCCACCCCAGACCTAAAAGTGATGTGTCTATTCCACATCAGAGGAAAGTCAGTCAAAGTGTGGTTAAACGGGTATTCCCATCTCCAAGATCCTGTCCCAATATGTAATAGGTATAATAATAATAATGTTTGCAAATATCTCCAATTAGAAATGTAGTATAGTTCTTCTGATTAGCTATGTTTCTTACCCCCATGTGCAGGACATTGCAGTAGCTTAGGTATCCATGGTTACGACCAGTCATAGTCACAGTTAGTTACTTGCTAGTGGTCGTAACCATGGATACCTAAGCTACTGCTATGCCCTGCACAAGGGTTAAGCAACATAGCTAATCAGAAGAACTATACTACATTTCCAATTGGAGGTATTTGCTGTTAATATTATTATTACACGTATTACATATTGGGATAGAATCTTGGAGATGGGAATACTCCTTTAACACTTTCCAAATCTCTCTCCACACCTCTACTGTGTCCATTTTGGAAAATAGGAGAATGGGACATCAATATTAAGGAGCTTGCAGAAATGAAGGCATCAGGTGTTGTGATTATACATAGGAAATGTACAATCTCATATAGGTTTGGGGGAGAATAATCCCTTTGATGAAATCTTATGTTTCTTTTGTAAACCTAGTATTTACTTGAAAGTTTGTGAACCCCTCAAAAATTTCTGTATTACTGTATAAATTTGACTTAAAGCTACATCAGTCTGTGAGGTCACAAAGGAACTCAAGGTAACCTCTAAGCAACTAAAGGCCTCTCCTCACATTAGCTAATGTAATTGTTCATGAATCCACCATCAGAAGGACAATGAACAACAATGGCGAGCATGGCAGGATTGCAAGGAGAAAGGCAATGCGATTTAAAATGTCACTGCTAAAACTCACCTGGGCACATCAATAGGTAACTGGAATAATGCTTTGTGGAAGGATGAGGCCAAGATAGAGATTTTAAGTGAGAAGCTATATGTTTGCAGAAAGAAAATACTGCATTACAGCATAAGAACCTCCTATCATCTATGAAACACAAAGATGGTAATCGTAACATGCTTTCGGCCTGTTTTGCTGCACTTGGCCAAGGACGGCTGCCATCATTGATGGAACAATGAATTCTAAAATCTATCAGCAAATGCTAAAGGAAAATATCAGGATATCAGTTCATGTACTGAATCTCAAGAAAACGTGGGTCATGCAGCAAGACAATGGCCCAAAGACACAAGTCGTTCTACAAAAGAATGGTTGAATAAACATAAAGTTTTGGAATGGCCGAGTCATAGTCCTGAGCTGAATCCTATAGAAATGTTGTGGAAGGGCCCGATGCAAGGCACTGGACTCTTTACCTTGAGGTTATCCGGCAGCTCAGAACGTCCCGCGGAGCCAGGATTCATGGTAATGGCTACGAAGCAATTTGGGTTAAACTTCAGTTCTGTTCCTTCGAAGTTGAACATGTCCATCTTCATCTGGATGGCTCTCTGGATGCTGAGAATCTGTTGGGCCACCACGGACAACACCTCCAGCTCAATACGGTTAAACTCATCAAAACACGCCCATGCTCCCGATGATGCCAGCCCTTGGAAAAACTAAAAAAAAGTATATACAGTACAGACCAAAAGTTTGGACACACCTTCTCATTTAAAGATTTTCTGTATTTTCATGACTATAAAAATTGTACATTCACAGTGAAGGCATCAAACTATGAATTAACTATGTGGAAAAATATATACTTAACAAAAAAGTGTGAAACAACTGAAAATATGTCTTATATTCTAGGTTCTTCAAAGTAGCCACCTTTTGCTTTGATGACTGCTTTGCACACTCTTGGCATTCTCTTGATGAGCTTCAAGAGGTAGTCACCGGAAATGGTCTTCCAACAATCTTGAAGGAGTTCCCAGAGATGCTTAGCACTTGTTGGCCCTTTTGCCTTCACTCTGCGGTCCAGCTCACCCCAAATCATCTCGATTGGGTTCAGGTCTGGTGACTGTGGAGGCCAGGTCATCTGGCGTAGCACCCCATCACTCTCCTTCTTGGTCAAATAGCCCTTACACAGCCTGGAGGTGTGTTGGGGTCATTGTCCTTTTGAAAAATAAATGATGGTCCAACTAAACGCAAACCGGATGGAATAGCATGCCGCTGCAAGATGCTGTGGTAGCCATGCTGGTTCAGTATGCCTTCAATTTTGAATAAATCCCAAACAGTGTCACCAGCAAAGCACCCCCACACCATCAAAAGATGCCAGCAGAACATCGGTTGGAGTCAGTTTATTATCTGCAATGGAGCAGCTTAACATTGTATGTACCTTTCACATTGCTATGTAGTCCAAACCATCAGAGCAGTTAAAGACCACACACTGCACGGCCAGCGCCTTGGCCAAATCTTTGGTGGTCTCAGTTTTTCCTGTGCCGGCCGGACCTTCTGGAGCTCCACCAAGATTTAGATAAAAAGCACCGATCTACCAATGAAACATGAAAGAACTGGTATGAAATATCAATAAACTTTCTAATAAGTTTCATGCATCATGCAAAAGTCAAAAAGATTTCTGAGCATAACCCATCACATCATAGCAGAGTCCGCTAGCATCTGTCAGTGAGCGGAGTGATGACCAGGCGTGGGGAGTTGCCCAGGTACTCATAGGCGGACTTCACATTGCAGTTGATGATTTGCACTCTCGCATTCTCATTCTCCCAGTAATAGCGGAGTTGGGCAAGCCACTGGAAGTCTGTTTCATGAGAAACTCCTGAGCAATGTAGGAAAAGATAGTCAACCTCTAAGACACTGCAGAATCACAAGGGAGAGTTTCTAAAGGGAAGGCAAATGCCCATACATTATAGGACAAAACTCCTAGTCACCGAATTCTGCTTTTTTCATTTAGTCCCATTGCCCACGGTGTATAACATCCGGACTCTCAGCCCCCAGTTTATAAAATCCTACCTCTCGGCTTCCCCGGTGTATAATATCCGCCCCTCGCCCCTAGTTTAGTATAACATCCGTCCCCTCGCCCCCCCGCCAGTGTATAAAATCCATCCCCTCAACCCCACTGTATAACATCCAACCCCAAGCCCTCCTTTGCATAACATCTGACCCCCAGGGTATAACATCCGGCCCCCAGCCCCGGTGTATAACATAAATCCCCTCGCCCATGGTGTATAATATCCATCCCCTCGCCCCTGGTGTATAATATTCATCCCCTCGCCCCTGGTGTATAATATTCATCCCCTCGCCCCGGTGTATATTATCCGTCCCCTCGCCCCGGTGTATATTATCCGTCCCCTCGCCCCGGTGTATATTATCCGTCCCCTCGCCCCGGTGTATATTATCCGTCCCCTCGCCCCGGTGTATATTATCCGTCCCCTCGCCCCGGTGTATATTATCCGTCCCCTCGCCCCGGTGTATATTATCCGTCCCCTCGCCCCGGTGTATATTATCCGTCCCCTCGCCCCGGTGCATATTATCCGTCCCCTCGCCCCGGTGTATATTATCCGTCCCCTCGCCCCTCAGTGTATAACATCCAGCCCTCGGACTTGTATAACATCTAGCCCCTCGGCCTTGTTGTATAACATTAAGACTCTCGCCCCCCACCAGTGTATAACATCCGTCCCCTCGCCCCGGTGTATAATATCCGTCCCCTCGCCCCGGTGTATAATATCCGTCCCCTCGCCCCGGTGTATAATATCCGTCCCCTCGCCCCGGTGTATAATATCCGTCCCCTCGCCCCGGTGTATAATATCCGGTGTATATAAAAAAGTTATAGCTCTCAGAATAAAGCGATACTAAAAAATATTTTTTTCTATAAAATTGCTTTTATTGTGTATAAGCGCCAAAACATAGAAAAATGATACAAATGTGGTATCGCTGTAAACGTACTGACCCGAAGAATAAAGCTACCTCATCAATTTTACCACACGCGGAACAGAATAAAAAAAAATAAAAAAAACAATTCCTGAATTGTTGGTTTTTGTTTATTCTGCCTCCCAAAAATCGGAATAGAAAGCGATCAAAAAATGTCACATGCCTGAAAATGGCACCAATAACAACGTCAACTCATCCCGCAAAAAACGAGCCGTCACATGACTGTCTGCCAAAATCTGGAAAAATTATAGCTCTCAAAATATGGCGATGCAAAAACTAGATTTTACAAAAAATGCGTCTTTTAGTGTGTGACAGCTGTCAGTCATAAAAACCCCATATGATTCTGGCATTGCTGTAATCACACCGACCCGAAGAATAAAGTCGTCTAATCACTTATACCGCACAAGGAACGGCGTCAAAAATAAACTCTTGAGTTAGGATTGGGCTAGGGTTAGGGCTGGGTTTGGGGCTAGGGTTCTGCTGGGGCTAGGGTTCTGCTGGGGCTAGGGTTGTGCTGGGGCTAGGGTTGTGCTGGGGCTAGGTTTGTGCTGGGGCTAGGGTTGTGCTGGGGCTAGGGTTGTGCTGGGGCTAGGGTTGTGCTAGGGCTAGGGCTGGGATTTTTTTCAAAAGTAAGAAAAAAAGATGACGATATGGCGACTAGTGTTGAGAGCAAGTGCTCGCTACTTGAGTTTGCATCGGGTGCTCTGGTATGCATTGAGTATCGTGGGTATTTGAGTGACATGCTCGAGTCTCTGCCCCATATGCTTCGCAGCCAAAAAAACTTTACGGGGATTGCCTGCCATGCACGAGCGATCCCCGCATGTTTTTTTTTGGGTGTCTAATAACCGTGAAACATGCGGAGCAGGGACTCGAGCATGTCACTCTAGCACACGCTGTACATGGTGCATACCTGAGTACCCGATGCAAACTCAAGTAGCGAGCACTTGCGCTCAAGAATAATGACAACTTATTCAATATGATGACCTAATGTAAACAAATTCTGTGCCGTACCTCTGGGTTCAAAATGTTCACTATACACCTTAATAAAATCCTTGAGGGGTATAGTTTGGACACTTGTGGGGGAGCTCCACTGTTTAGGCACATCACGGGCTCTCCAAACGCGACATGGTGTCCGCTAACAAATTGAATGGAAAATCGGCTCAAATTGTTAGCGGACACCACATTGCGTTTGGAGAGCCCCTCTGTGCCCAAACTTTGGAGCTCCCCCACAAGTGACCCCATTTTGGAAACTAGACCCCCCAAGGCACCTATCTAGATGCATAGTGAGCACTTGGAACCCCCAGGTGCTTCACAAATTGATTTGTAATAATGAAAAAGTGAAAAAAAAAAACACTTTTTCATTTTTATGAATCAATTTGTGAAAACGCAATGTGGTGTCCGCTAACAATTTGAGCCGATTTTCCATTCAATTTGTTAGCGGATACCATGTTGCATTTAGAGAGTCCCTGTGTGCCCAAACATTGGAGCTCCCCCACAAGTGACCCTATTTTGGAAACTAGACCCCCCAAGGCACCTATCTAGATTCATAGTGAGCACTTGGAACCCCTAGGTGCTTCACAAATTGATTCGTAAAAATGAAAAAGTGTTTTTTTTTTCACTTTTTCATTATTACGAATCAATTTGTGAAGCACCTGGGGGTTCCAAGTGCTCACTATGCATCTATAAAGGTGCCTTGGGGGGTCTAGTTTCCAAAATGGGGTCACTTGTGGGGGAGCTCCAATGTTTGGGCACATCAGGGGCTCTCTAAATGCAACATGGTGTCCGCTAATTATTCAAGCAAATTTTACAATCAAAAAGTCAAATGGCGCTCCTTCCCTTCCGAGCCCTACAGTGCGCCCAAACAGTGTTTTTTCCCCAAATATTGGGTATCTGCGTGCCCAGGGGAAATTGCACAACAAATTTTGCGGTCCATTTTTTCTTGTTACCCCTGTGAAAATAAAAAAAATTGGGTCTAAAGTAACATTTTTGTGAAAAAAGTTAAATGTTCATTTTTTTCTTCCACATTCAAAAAATTCCTATGAAGCACCTGAAGGGTTAATAAAGTTCTTGAATGTGGTTTTGAGCACCTTGCGGGGTGCAGTTTTTAGAATGGTGTCACTTTTGGGTATTTTCTGTCACAAAGACCTCTCAAAGTGACTTCAAATGTGATGTGGTCCCTAAAAAAATGGTTTTGTAAATTTTGTTGGAAAAATGAGAAATCGCTGGTCAACTTTTAACCCTTATAGCTCCCTAAGAAAAAAAATTTGGGTTCCAAAATTGTGCTGATGTAAAGTAGACATGTGGGAAATGTTATTTATTAACTCTTTTGTGTGACATATCTCTCTGATTTCAGGGCTTAAAAATTCAAATTTTGAAAATTGCAAAATTTTCAAAATTTTCGCCAAATTTCCGTTTTTTTCACAAATAAACGCAAGTGATATCGAAGAAATTTTACCACAATCATGAAGTACAATATGTCACGAAAAAACAGTCTCAGAATCAGGGGGATCCGTTGAAGCGTTCCAGAGTAATTACCTCATAAAGTGACAGTGGTCAGAATTGTAAAAATTGGCCCGGTCATTAACGTGCAAACCACCCGCGGGGCTTAAGGGGTTAACAACTATAGTTTTGACACTTTTGCACAGATGAGATCTAACAAGCCAGGAACAGTAATGTACAGAAATTATTTGCAAGTCTCTGTCTGCTACTATAAAATCATACAGATCTAATTTTTGTGATCCAAATGCTTCTCGGTAAGATGGTAATGCTATCCTATACGAGATGTAAAGCGACCAACAGTTCAGAACTTACAAGAATCTCTTCATTTTCATGGGGGAATTTCAGCTTCAGATTGCCAGCAGCGATCAGCACAGCCTTTACTGCACGCATCCCATAATCATAATGGAACTGGGACGAGAGCGGCTCCGAGCACAGCCGGTAAGTCATTACCATCTTCACCGAGAGAGGTTTAGCGTGCAGAAAACCATAAGAATAAAGGCAGATCTCCGCAATCAGAGCATAGTTGGGGACCATCATTGCTACAGTCCGGAAAAGAACCTGAAATGCGCAAACCAGATGGGTCAGTCAACAAATGAAACTAAATTACTGTAAACTAGGCATAGAGCCGGGGAACCCATTATGTCCATTTACACTATCCTCCACCCCAGACCTAAAAGTGATGTGTCTATTCCACATCAGAGGAAAGTCAGTCAAAGTGTGGTTAAAGGGGTATTCCCATCTCCAAGATCCTGTCCCAATATGTAATAGGTATAATAATAATAATGTTTGCAAATATCTCCAATTAGAAATGTAGTATAGTTCTTCTGATTAGCTATGTTTCTTACCCCCATGTGCAGGACATTGCAGTAGCTTAGGTATCCATGGTTACGACCAGTCATAGTCACAGTTAGTTACTTGCTAGTGGTCGTAACCATGGATACCTAAGCTACTGCTATGCCCTGCACAAGGGTTAAGCAACATAGCTAATCAGAAGAACTATACTACATTTCCAATTGGAGGTATTTGCTGTTAATATTATTATTACACGTATTACATATTGGGATAGAATCTTGGAGATGGGAATACTCCTTTAACACTTTCCAAATCTCTCTCCACACCTCTACTGTGTCCATTTTGGAAAATAGGAGAATGGGACATCAATATTAAGGAGCTTGCAGAAATGAAGGCATCAGGTGTTGTGATTATACATAGGAAATGTACAATCTCATATAGGTTTGGGGGAGAATAATCCCTTTGATGAAATCTTATGTTTCTTTTGTAAACCTAGTATTTACTTGAAAGTTTGTGAACCCCTCAAAAATTTCTGTATTACTGTATAAATTTGACTTAAAGCTACATCAGTCTGTGAGGTCACAAAGGAACTCAAGGTAACCTCTAAGCAACTAAAGGCCTCTCCTCACATTAGCTAATGTAATTGTTCATGAATCCACCATCAGAAGGACAATGAACAACAATGGCGAGCATGGCAGGATTGCAAGGAGAAAGGCAATGCGATTTAAAATGTCACTGCTAAAACTCACCTGGGCACATCAATAGGTAACTGGAATAATGCTTTGTGGAAGGATGAGGCCAAGATAGAGATTTTAAGTGAGAAGCTATATGTTTGCAGAAAGAAAATACTGCATTACAGCATAAGAACCTCCTATCATCTATGAAACACAAAGATGGTAATCGTAACATGCTTTGGGCCTGTTTTGCTGCACTTGGCCAAGGACGGCTGCCATCATTGATGGAACAATGAATTCTAAAATCTATCAGCAAATGCTAAAGGAAAATATCAGGATATCAGTTCATGTACTGAATCTCAAGAAAACGTGGGTCATGCAGCAAGACAATGGCCCAAAGACAAGTCGTTCTACAAAAGAATGGTTGAATAAACATAAAGTTTTGGAATGGCCGAGTCATAGTCCTGAGCTTAATCCTATAGAAATGTTGTGGAAGGGCCCGATGCAAGGCACTGGGACTCTTTACCTTGAGGTTATCCGGCAGCTCAGAACGTCCCGCGTAGCCAGGATTCATGGTAATGGCTACGAAGCAATTTGGGTTAAGCTTCAGTTCTGTTCCTTCGAAGTTGAACATGTCCATCTTCGTCTGGATGGCTCTCTGGATGCGGAGAATCTGTTGGGCCACCACGGACAACACCTCCAGCTCAATACGGTTAAACTCATCAAAACACGCCCATGCTCCCGATGATACCAGCCCTTTGAAAAACTAAAAAAAAGTATATACAGTACAGACCAAAAGTTTGGACACACCTTCTCATTTAAAGATTTTCTGTATTTTCATGACTATAAAAATTGTACATTCACAGTGAAGGCATCAAACTATGAATTAACTATGTGGAAAAATATATACTTAACAAAAAAGTGTGAAACAACTGAAAATATGTCTTATATTCTAGGTTCTTCAAAGTAGCCACCTTTTGCTTTGATGACTGCTTTGCACACTCTTGGCATTCTCTTGATGAGCTTCAAGAGGTAGTCACCGGAAATGGTCTTCCAACAATCTTGAAGGAGTTCCCAGAGATGCTTAGTACTTGTTGGCCCTTTTGCCTTCACTCTGCGGTCCAGCTCACCCCAAATCATCTCGATTGGGTTCAGGTCTGGTGACTGTGGAGGCCAGGTCATCTGGCGTAGCACCCCATCACTCTCCTTCTTGGTCAAATAGCCCTTACACAGCCTGGAGGTGTGTTGGGGTCATTGTCCTTTTGAAAAATAAATGATGGTCCAACTAAACGCAAACCGGATGGAATAGCATGCCGCTATAAGATGCTGTGGTAGCCATGCTGGTTCAGTATGCCTTCAATTTTGAATAAATCCCAAACAGTGTCACCAGCAAAGCACCCCCACACCATCAAAAGATGCCAGCAGAACATCGGTTGGAGTCAGTTTATTATCTGCAATGGAGCAGCTTAACATTGTATGTACCTTTCACATTGCTATGTAGTCCAAACCATCAGAGCAGTTAAAGACCACACACTGCACGGCCAGCGCCTTGGCCAAATCTTTGGTGGTCTCAGTTTTTCCTGTGCCGGCCGGACCTTCTGGAGCTCCACCAAGATTTAGATAAAAAGCACCGATCTACCAATGAAACATGAAAGAACTGGTATGAAATATCAATAAACTTTCTAATAAGTTTCATGCATCATACAAAAGTCAAAAAGATTTCTGAGCATAACCCATCACATCATAGCAGAGTCCGCTAGCATCTGTCAGTGAGCGGAGTGATGACCAGGCGTGGGGAGTTGCCCAGGTACTCATAGGCGGACTTCACATTGCAGTTGATGATTCGCACTCTCGCATTCTCATTCTCCCAGTAATAGCGGAGTTGGGCAAGCCACTGGAAGTCTGTTCATGAGAAACTCCTGAGCAATGTAGGAAAAGATAGTCAACCTCTAAGACACTGCAGAATCACAAGGGAGAGTTTCTAAAGGGAAGGCAAATGCACATACATTATAGGACAAAACTCCTAGTCACCGAATTCTGCTTTTTTCATTTAGTCCCATTGCCCACGGTGTATAACATCCGGACTCTCAGCCCCCAGTTTATAAAATCCGGCCTCTCGGCTTCCCCGGTGTATAATATCCGCCCCTCGCCCCTAGTTTAGTATAACATCCGTCCCCTCGACCCCCCGCCAGTGTATAAAATCCATCCCCTCAACCCCACTGTATAACATCCAACCCCAAGCCCTCCTTTGCATAACATCTGACCCCCAGGGTATAACATCCGGCCCCCAGCCCCGGTGTATAACATCAATCCCCTCGCCCCTGGTGTATAATATCCATCCCCTCGCCCCTGGTGTATAATATTCATCCCCTCGCCCCGGTGTATATTATCCGTCCCCTCGCCCCGGTGTATATTATCCGTCCCCTCGCCCCGGTGTATATTATCCGTCCCCTCGCCCCGATGTATATTATCCGTCCCCTCGCCCCGGTGTATATTATCCGTCCCCTCGCCCCGGTGTATATTATGCGTCCCCTCGCCCCGGTGTATATTATCCGTCCCCTCGCCCCGGTGTATAATATCCGTCCCCTCGCCCCGGTGTATAATATCCGTCCCCTCGCCCCGGTGTATAATATCCGTCCCCTCGCCCCTCAGTGTATAACATCCAGCCCTCGGACTTGTATAACATCTAGCCCCTTGTACCCCCCCTGTATAACATCTGGCCCCTCGGCCTTGTATAACATTAAGACTCTCGCCCCCCACCAGTGTATAACATCAATCCCCACGCCCCCCGGTGTATAACATCCGCCCTCCCATGCTGTGTGCTGTTACTAACATATGACAGAACGGCTGGTGGTGCAGAGCTCTCTGATACCAGCGCGGTCCTGTAATAGGAGCCACCGGGGTAACAAGTCTGGATATTACATTTCTTCCCTCCTAAATCTTCCCCCATCACAAGTGAGTGATATTATTAAGAAGTAGAAGGAACTGCAGCAACTCAGGAGACCCCGGAACATTACAGAGCGGGGTCACTGAGTGGTGAGGAGCAGAGGGCAGAACGCTTTCCTGACTCCATTGGTAACAACATCACCACAAACACTGCGCCCCCGCCAGGAGCTTTATGGCTGAGCAGCTGCATGCAGCCTTACATCACCAAGCACGATGCCGAGCGTCAGATGGAGTGGTGTGAAGCCGCCACCACAGGACTCTGGAGGAGACCTGTTCTGTGCAGTGATGGATCACACTTCTCTATCTGGCATCTGATGGACGAGTCTGGATTTGGTGAATGCCAGGAGAACGTTACCCTATTAACTGCATTGTGCCCGCTGTACAGTTTGCTGGTGGGGGTATGGCCTTGTTTTTAGGGGTTGGTCTAGGCCCCTTAGTTCCAGTGAAAAGATATCTTAATGCTTCAGCACAAGACATTTTAAACAATTGTAGCTTCCAACCCTAAGGGAATAGAAGAGCAGAACTGTTTCACACACGTTCTCAACCTCAACCCCACTAAACACCTTTAGGATGATTAATTAGAACAAATACTGGACAATGGCAGCATAAATATGTCACCGCAACATAGGGAAGAACAATGTCAGTCACACATCAATTACATTGCCATATGTCTGCTCAGGCTTAGAATGGCTGACCATTCAGAGAATTACATAATACCTACAAAGAAACCGAACAAAAGGTCATTAAAGGAATTGACATAAAAACCCTTTATTAGTACATCCATGGTTATGGAAGGACACCGCACAGAGGAGGGCACACACACCATTGATAGAAAATATTACACACCGCACCTAGGCCATCCAAAACACTGACTATAAAGAATATCAATTGTGGCAATGAGTCATATACAGGGGACGCCGACACCTACAGATGCCAAAACATTCCTATATAGGGACCACCATCTCAATATGCAGAAATGACTACTGCCCCATAGACGTCATTGTAAGTACACCCCAAGATTGCTTTACTGTGACAAGATCAATTGTGTCCTATGAAAACTCAAAGAAAAGAGGGGGGAATATAACATAGATATGGAAAGAACATATGAATGGGGTGAAATGTATGAAGGTGCTCTGCATATTGAGCTGTGATATCTGTAGAGGGACGGACTCCATATTAACATCCTGTATATGGATTTAGAATAGGAGGCCATAAAAGCCCCTCGAGGTGTAATGTGGAGGGGGCACAATACCTTTCTCCATGTAGTGTATAATAAATAGAACATGGTATTGGAAAGTTTGGTGCCAGCCATGATGTTTGCACAAACCTGTTTGGATCATTTCCATGCCCACGTCACGAGCGTGCCCCTCTATGGTGACGAGAGCCCCCAATGTGCTGCGAGTCTGCTGGGACAATTTGCCTCCTCGCACAAGCTCCACAATATCATTTAGCTGGAGGTGCAGATTATCATAGGAGTTTTTCAGGCCCTACAAGAAGGATGTAACGGTGAAATCATCTGCAGAAACATTCATAGAACATACATATTGCAAGGGGGCTGAAATCTATACAGATTATAAGCTGCAGACTAGATTGAGAACTCCACAATATGCAGGCACTTTATAATGTACACAACAATTTTACAACATATCTTTATAGAAGTTGGAGATCTGGATTGAACCCAGAGCCCCAAATACCCAGATGTACCTCTATAAAACCCTGCCACAAACAGCATGGAAAACTCAATGCAGATGGATTCATTTTATGCTGGTATTATGGGAAATCCCATACAATGTCTTCCCTTATTGGTAGATATGACGAGAGTAGAGATGAGCGAATGGATTTGCAGGACTCTGGTCCAACAGTCGGGTCAGTATTCCACGGCCGCAGGACCGGAGCTCCGTGAACCGGCATCTCCGGCTCCTCTTTTGATGTCGATGTCATAGTTGTGGTGTGAGGCACAAATGACATCACGCCTGGCCGGCTAATCAAAAGAGGAGCCAGGGATGCCGGCATGTAAGAGGCGGTTAGCAAGGCACCCATCCAACAGCCACAGACTACTAACCTGCTCTCTTAGACCAAGGTCCTGCAAATTTAGTTGCTCATCTCTAGAAAAGATGCATGAATCAATGCAAAGTCCCAACAATACTATGGAGCCTTTTGGGTACCTTCAAGATATTGAGCCGCTGTACAACTGCAACCCCCAGGAGAAGACCCCTGGGCAAGAACAGTACATGGGCTCTTTGCAGTCTAATAACGTACTGTGAAATAAGCTACTTGCACCTTTTGATGTGAATGTGGGTCCCCTTACCTCTGTTGCACCAATGGTATATCCGCCCCTGGAAACTCCTATAAGCTGCGTCCCTGGGTATCACAGTCTATTAGCAGGAGAACTCATGAAGTCTGTCTATGAATGTATATATATGTATTTCTCCCAGAAAATTATTACAATTACACGTTTTGTTGTTCACATGTTTATTTAATTTGTGTGTATTGGAACAACACAAAAAGAAGATATTGGTCAACAATTTTGGTTTTCAAGTCCTCAGACAGTTCTCTTTTCCTCTTTCTGTTCTCCCTACTTAGTGTGGCACGTAACAACGCAAAGATTGAGTCAACTTTTCCCCTTTGTATCGGGTTTCAGGTGTGATTTTCATATTGCCCACACCTGTTACTTGCCACAGGTGAGTTTGAACGAGCATCACATGCTTGAAACAAAATTGTTTACCCAAAATTTTGGAAAGATGCCAACAATTTTGTCCGGCCCATTTTTGGGGTTTTGTGTGAAATGATATCCAATTTGCGTTTTTTTTCTCTGTTTTTTTTTTTTGTTGTTCCAATACACACAAATGAAATAAACATGTGTATAACAAAAAATACACATGCAATTGCAATAATTTTATGGAAAAATACTTCATTTTCTGGAACAACTTCAAGGGTGCCAACACTTCCGGCCATGACTGTTTCTAGTGAAGCAACCTTGATCAGTAAAGGAGCTTATGCCGTACCTCTGGGCCACTGCCGATAGCTTCATGCCCTTCACTGGTCCAGAACATCTGAGACACACAGAGCACGACCTGTCCCGGCCATTCCCTCACCCAGTCTTTTCTTGCAGTCTCAGGGTATGCCTTTTAAAAAACAAAGTTAAATTACGTTGACAGAAGCATTTAAGAGAGGGACAACCTTAATAGTATTATCTAGCAAATTCATTTCTACCGATTGCAGGTAGAAGATCTGCTACCTGGCTCTATAGCAATGAGATACATCATCCACAAATCATTCACTGCTGCCAAATAATCTTATACAAATATAAAAGTACTAGATTAGTTCCAATTAATGCTTTTGGTCTGTAGGTAGATCCGTACCATTCGTGACTGAGCAATAACATCATGCACGCTCCTTACCATGACATCTTCCCCTTGGATGAGCCACTTCTCCACGGCCCCCCGAGCCTCGGAGGTGGAGATGGTCTGGATGAGCTCTACGCGTTCCCCCTCGGTGCTGTACATGGCTTTGATGTCCAGGTTAGGAAGGAACTCCAGCTTTGCGATGCCTTCAAAGCCCTTCTTTAGATGTGGTTGGACCCGCAGAGGATCTTTAGTCTCAGAGAGAATTTCTAGCATTTCGTCGTTGGACAGGAAGAAAAAGCTAAAGCGAAAATGCACAATATGATAAAGATGTCATTAAAGTATTGGGTCAGGCGCCATTTGTATTAGTGTCTGTGAGAAAATAGAAAAGCAAAGCTTTAAAGTAAAGATTCAGTCCCCATACACATTGGATTAAAATAGTTTAAACCTGACGATTGCAGCAGGACCGGCCTACCCACTGATGTGTATGGGGGTCTCCTGACTCTCCCCCGATAGAGGATGTCAGGGCCAGAAGGATCGGGCAGATGGGATTTCAATACCCGGTCTTTTGGTTCTCAGGGGAGATAACCCGCTGCCGGAGGTGTCCAGTACAGACTTTCTCCTCTCTCCCCATTAAAAACACATGACTGTTCAGCAGAATATGTGGGAGTCAGGAGAAGTAGCCAAATAACCATTCAGACGACGGGTATCTCATATCTCATGCGTATGGCTAGCTTAAAGGGGCTATCCAGCTTTGGGAACTTTTTTTATTTAACTGAAATGGGTATTCCCATCTCCAGGATTCTACCCCAATATGTAGTAGGCGTCATAATAATAATATTAGCAAATACCTCCAATTAGAAGTGTAGTATAGTTCTTCTGATTTGCTTTGTCGCTTACCCCATGTGCAGGGCATTGCAGTAGCTTAGGTTACGACCACTAGCAAATAACTGTCACTATATGAGTGGTCGTAACCATGGATACCGAATCTACTGCAATGCCTTGCACATGGGGAAAGCGACATAGCGAATCAGAAGAACTATACTACACTTCTAATTGGAGGTATTTGCTAATATTATTATTATTACTACGCCTACTACATATTGGGATAGGATCTTGGAGATGGGAATACCCATTTAATTGCGAGTATTTGCGACAATTCAGTTTCATTAAAAATGTTGCACCGTTAGGCTTTTTGTTTCCTGCACATTCAGCTTTGATGTGATCTGTGGTCATAAATCGGCTAAGAGGAGCTGAAAAAAGACAGATTAAAAATAAGTCCAATAGCCAGCGCAACACAGAGCCAATAGAAGGCAAACAGTGCAAAATTATTAATGAAATCCAATTACAAAAATGATTTCAATGCGTTTAAATAAGAAAAAAAAAATTCTTTAAGGAGTATATAGAATCATTGCAACAAGTGAAAGGACTATACCGTGGGAAAAAAGCCTCTTCTTCTCCAGATAGGCATTCAGCCCTTTCATGATTTTATCCAGAAGCACATTGCTGTCCTGAAGTTTTTCCAGAAGTCCGGTCAGAGAAGTGGCGCTTAAAGCCTAAAACAAAGTAGATAGCCCATAAGTAAGATTCCATTATATAGTTATAGAGACTGAAAAAAGGTCACATTCATTGACTATTGTGCCAATAGTTCATATTAAAAAAATAATTAGAACATACAGTTATATGAAAAAGTTTGGGCACCCCTATTAATCTTAAGCTTAATGTTTTATAAAAATTGGTGTTTTTGCAACAGCTATTTCAGTTTGATATATGTAATAACTGTTGGACACAGTAATGTTTCTGCCTTGAAATGAGGTTTATTGTACTAACAGAAAATGTGCAATCTGCATTCAAACAAAATTTGACAGGTGCATAAGTATGGGCACCTCACCAGAAAAGTGACATTAATATTTAGTAGATCCTCCTTTTGCAAAAATAACAGCCTCTAGTCGCTTCCTGTAGCTTTTAATGAGTTCCTGGATCCTGGATGAAGGTATTTTTGACCATTCCTCTTTACAAAACAATTCCAGTTCAGTTAAGTTTGATGGTCGCCGAGCATGGACAGCCCTCTTCAAATGATCCCACAGATGTTCAATGATATTCAGGTCTGGGGACTGGGATGGCCATTCCAGAACATTGTAATTGTTCCTCTGCATGAATGCCTGAGTAGATTTGGAGCCGTGTTTTGGATCATTGTCCTGCTGAAAGATCCATCCCCTGCGTAACTTCAACTTTATCACTGATTCTTGAACATTATTGTCAAGAATCTGCTGATACTGAGTGGAATCCATGCGTCCCCATCCATCCATCCTGGGTAGGTGTATATGCCCCGCCATCCATCCATCCTGGGTAGGTGTAGATGCCTCTCCATCCATCCATCCTGGGTAGGTGTACATGCCCCTCCATCCATCCTGGGTAGGTGTATATGCTTCTCCATCCATCCTGGGTAGGTGTATATGCCCCGCCACCCATCCATCTTGGGTAGGAGTAGATGCCCCGCCATCCATCCATCTTGGGTAGGAGTAGATGCCCCTCCATCCATCCATCTTGGGTAGGAGTAGATGCCCCTCCATCCATCCATCCTGGGTAGGTGTAGATGCCCCTCCATCCATCCTGGGTAGGTGTATATGGTCCTCCATCCATCCATTCTGGGTAGGTGTATATGCCCCTCCATTCATCCATTCTGGGTAGGTGTATATGCCCCTCCATCCATCCATCCATCCATTCTGGGTAGGCATAGATGCCCCTCCATCCATCCATTCTGGGTAGGTGTATATGCCCCTCCATCCATTCTGGGTAGGCGTAGATGCCCCTCCATCCATCCATTCTGGGTAGGTGTAGATGCCCCTCCATTCATCCATTCTGGGTAGGTGTAGATGCCCCTCCATCCATCAATCCATCCTGGGTAGGGGTATATGCCCCTCCATCCATCCATTCTGGGTAGGCGTAGATGACCCTCCATCCATTCATCCTGGGTAGGTGTAGATGCCCCTCCATCCATCCATCCTGGGTAAGGTGTAGATGCCCCTCCATCCATCCATCCTGGGTAGGTGTAGATGCCCCTCCATCAATCCATACATCCTGGGTAGGTGTAGATGCCCCTCCATCCATCCACCCATCCTGGGTAGGTGTAGATACCCAGGATGAATGGATGGATGGAGGGGCATCTACACCTACCCAGGATGGATGGATGGACAGGCATCTACACTTACCCAGGATGAATGGATGGATGGAGGGGCAAGTGTAGATGCCCCTCCATCCATCCATCCTGGGTAGGGGTAGATGCCCCTCCATCCATCCATCCTGGGTAGGTGTATATGCCCCTCCATCCATCCATTCTGGGTAGGTGTATATGCCCCTCCATCCATCCATCCTGGGTAGGCGTAGATACCTTTCCATCCATCTATCCTGGGTAGGTGTATATGCACCTCCATCCATCCATTCTGGGTTTGCGTAGATGCACCTCCATCCATCCTGGGTAGTCTATTCTGGTAGGTGTATATGCCCCTCCATCCATCCATCCATCCTGGGTCGGAGTATTTGCACCTCCATCCATCCTGGGTAGGTGTATATGCCCCTCCATCCATCCTGGGTAGGTGTATTTCACCCTCCATCCATCCATCCATCCTGGGTAGGTGTATATGACCCTTCATCCATCCATCCATTCTGGGTAGGCATAGATGCCCCTCCATCCATCCATCCATCCTGCGCAGTCTATTCTGGTAGGTGTATATGCCCCTCTATCCATCCATCCTGGGTAGGTGTAGATGCCCCTCCATCCATCCATTCTCGGTAGGTGTAGATGCCCCTCCATTCGTCCATTCTCGGTAGGTGTAGATGCCCCTCCATCCATCCATAGTAGGTGTAGATACCACTCCATCCATCCATCCTGGGTAGGTGTATATGCCCCTCCCTCCATCCATCCTGGGTAGGTGTATATGCCCCTCCATTCATCCTGGGTAGGAGTATTTGCCCCTCCATCCATTGTGGGTAGGTGTATATGCCCCTCCATCCATCCATCCTGGGTAGGTGAATATGCCCTTCCATCCATCCTGGGTAGGTGTATCGGCCTCTCCATCCATCCTGGGTAGGTGTATATGCCCCTCCATCCATCCATCCAGAGTAGGTGTATATGCCCCTCCATCCATCCATCCTGAGTAGGTGTATATGCCCATCCATCCATCCTGGGTAGGTGTATATGCCCCTCCATCCATCCACTCTGGGTAGGTGTAGATGCCTCTCCATCCATTAATCCATCCTGGGTAGGTGTATATGCCCCTCCATCCATCCATTCTGGGTAGGCGTAGATGCCCCTCCATCTATTCATCCTGGGTAGGTGTAGATGCCCCTCCATCCATCCATCCTGGGTAGGTGTAGATGCCCCTCCATCCATCCATTCATCCTGGGTAAGTGTAGATGCCCCTCCATCCATCCATCCTGGGTAGGGGTAGATGCCCCTCCATCCATCCATTCTGGGTAGGTGTATATGCCCCTCCATCCATCCATTCTGGGTAGGTGTATATGCCACTCCATCCATCCATCCTGGGTAGGCGTAGATACCTTTCCATCCATCCATCCTGGGTAGGTGTATATGCACCTCCATCCATCCATCCAATCTGGGTAGGTGTATATGCCCCTTCATCCATCCATTCTGGGTTTGCGTAGATGCACCTCCATCCATCCTGGGTAGTCTATTCTGGTAGGTGTATATGCCCCTCCATCCATCCATCCATCCTGGGTAGGAGTATTTGCCCCTTCATCCATCCATCCATCCTGGGTAGGTGTAGATGCCCGTCCATCCATCCACCCATCCTGGGTAGGTGTAGATGCCCTTCCATCCATCCATTCATCCTGAGTAAGTGTAGATGCCCCTCCATCCATCCATCGTGGGTAGGGGTAGATGCCCCTCCATCCATCCATTCTGGGTAGGTGTATATGCCCCTCATTCCATCCATCCTGGGTAGGCGTAGATACCTCTCCATCCATCCATCCTGGGTAGGTGTATATGCACCTCCATCCATCCAATCTGGGTAAGCATAGATGCCCCTCCATCCATCCATCCATCCTGAGCAGTCTATTCTGGTAGGTGTATATGCCCCTCCATCCATCCACTCTGGGTAGGTGTAGATGCCCCTCCATCCATCAATCTATCCGGGGTAGGTGTAGATGCCCCTCCATCCATCCATGGTAGATGCGAATACCCCTCCATCCATTCTTCCATCCATCCATCCTGGGTAGGTGTATATGCCCCTCCATTCATCCTGGGTAGGTGTATATGCCCCTCCATCCATCCAGTGTAGGAGTATTTGCCCCTCCATCCATCCTGGGTAGGTGTATATGCCCCTCCATCCATCCATCCTGGGTAGGTGTATATGCCCCTCCATCCATCCTGGGTAGGTGTATATGCCCCTCCATCCATCCTGGGTAGGTGTATCGGCCCCTCCATCCATCCTGAGTAGCTGTATATGCCCCTCCAGCCATCCTGGGTAGGTGTATATGCCCCTTCATCCATTCTGGGTAGGTGTAGATGCCCCTCCATCCATCCTGGGTAGTCTATTCTGGTAGGTGTATATGCCCCTCCATCCAACCTGGTTAGGTGTAGATGCCCCTTCATCCATCCATCCATCCTGGGTAGGTGTAAATGCCCCTCCATCCATCCTGAGTAGGTGTATTTCCCCCTCCATCCATCCATCCTGGGTGAGTGTATATGACCCTTCATCCATCCATCCATTCTGGGTAGGCGTAGATGCCCCTCCATCCTGCGCAGTCTATTCTGGTAGGTGTATATGCCCCTCTATCCATCCATCCTGGGTAGGTGTATATGCCCCTCCATCCATCCATTCTCGGTAGGTGTAGATGCCCCTCCATTCGTCCATTCTCGGTAGGTGTAGATGCCCCTCCATCCATCAATCCATCCTGGGTAGGTGTAGATGCCCCTCCATCCATCCATAGTAGGTGTAGATACCACTCCATCCATCCTTCCATCCATCCATTCTGGGTAGGTGTATATGCCCCTCCATCCATCCTGGGTAGGTGTATATGCCCCTCCATTCATCCTGGGTAGCAGTATTTGCCCCTCCATCCATAGTGGGTAGGTGTATATGCCCCTCCATCCATCCATCCTGGGTAGGTGAATATGCCCTTCCATCCATCCTGGGTAGGTGTATCGGCCTCTCCATCCATCCTGGGTAGCTGTATATGCCCCTCCATCCATCCATCCTGAGTAGGTGTATATGCCCCTCCATCCATCCATCCTGAGTAGGTGTATATGCCCCTCCATCCATCCATCCTGAGTAGGTGTATATGCCCATTCATCCATCCTGGTAGGTGTATATGCCCCTCCATCCATCCACTCTGGGTAGGTGTATATGCCCCTCCATCCATCCATACATCCTGGGTAGGTCTAGATGCCCTTCCATCCATCCATTCATCCTGAGTAAGTGTAGATGCCAGTCCATCCATCCATCGTGGGTAGGGGTAGATGCCCCTCCATCCATCCATTCTGGGTAGGTGTATATGCCCCTCATTCCATCCATCCTGGGTAGGCGTAGATACCTCTCCATCCATCCATCCTGGGTAGGTGTATATGCACCTCCATCCATCCAATCTGGGTAAGCATAGATGCCCCTCCATCCATCCTGAGCAGTCTATTCTGGTAGGTGTATATGCCCCTCCATCCATCCACTCTGGGTAGGTGTAGATGCCCCTCCATCCATCAATCCATCCTGGGTAGGTGTAGATGCCCCTCCATCCATCCATGGTAGATGCGAATACCCCTCCATCCATTCTTCCATCCATCCATCCTGGGTAGGTGTATATGCCCCTCCATTCATCCTGGGTAGGTGTATATGCCCCTCCATCCATCCAGTGTAGGAGTATTTGCCCCTCCATCCATCCTGGGTAGGTGTATATGCCCCTCCATCCATCCATCCTGGGTAGGTGTATATGCCCATCCATCCATCCTGGGTAGGTGTATATGCCCCTCCATCCATCCAGTGTAGGAGTATTTGCCCCTCCATCCATCCTGGGTAGGTGTATATGCCCCTCCATCCATCCATCCTGGGTAGGTGTATATGCCCATCCATCCATCCTGGGTAGGTGTATATGTCCCTCCATCCATCCTGGGTAGGTGTATATGCCCCTCCATCCATCCTGGGTAGGTGTATATGCCCCTCCATCCATCCTGGGTAGGTGTATCGGCCCCTCCATCCATCCATCCATCCTGAGTAGCTGTATATGCCCCTCCAGCCATCCTGGGTAGGTGTATATGCCCCTTCATCCATTCTGGGTAGGTGTATATGCCCCTCCATCCATCCTGGGTAGTCTATTCTGGTAGGTGTATATGCCCCTCCATCCAACCTGGTTAGGTGTAGATGCCCCCTCCATTCATCCATCCTGGTTAGGTGTAGATGCCCCTCCATCCATCCATACATCCTGGGTAGTCTATTCTGCTAGGTGTATATGCCCCTCCATCCATCCTGGTTAGGTGTAGATGCCCCTCCATCCATCGATCCATCCATCCTGGGTAGGTGTATATGCCCCTTCATCCATCCATCCATCCTGGGTAGGTGTAAATGCCCCTCCATCCATCCACTCTGGGTAGGTGTAGATGCCCCTCCATCCATCCACTCTGGGTAGGTGTAGATGCCCCTCCATCCATCAATCCATCCTGGGTAGGTGTAGATGCCCCTCCATCCATCCATGGTAGATGCGAATACCCCTCCATCCATTCTTCCATCCATCCATCCTGGGTAGGTGTATATGCCCCTCCATCCATCCTGGGTAGGTGTATATGCCCCTCCGTCCATCCAGTGTAGGAGTATTTGCCCCTCCATCCATCCTGGGTAGGTGTATATGCCCCTCCATCCATCCATCCTGGGTAGGTGTATATTCCCCTCCATCCATCCATCCTCGGTAGGTGTATATTCCCCTCCATCCATCCATCCTGGGTAGGTGTATCGGCCCCTCCAGCCATCCTGGGTAGGTGTATCAGCCCCTCCATCCATCCATCCATCCTGGGTAGGTGTATATGCCCCCTCCATCCATCCAGTGTAGGAGTATTTGCCCCTCCATCCATCCTGGGTAGGTGTATATGCCCCTCCATCCATCCATCCTGGGTAGGTGTATATGCCCTTCCATCCTGGGTAGGTGTATATTCCCCTCCATCCATCCTGGGTAGGTGTATATGCCCCTCCATCCATCCTGGGTAGCTGTATATGCCCCTCCAGCCATCCTGGGTAGGTGTATATGCCCCTTCATCCATTCTGGGTAGGTGTAGATGCCCCTCCATCCATCCTGGGTAGTCTATTCTGGTAGGTGTATATGCCCCTCCATCCAACCTGGTTAGGTGTAGATGCCCCCTCCATTCATCCATCCTGGTTAGGTGTAGATGCCCCTCCATCCATCCATCCATCCTGGGTAGTCTATTCTGGTAGGTGTATATGCCACTCCATCCAACCTGGTTAGGTGTAGATGCCCCCTCCATCCATCCATCCTGGTTAAGTGTAGATGCCCCTCCATCCATCCATCCTGGGTAGGTGTATATGCCCCTTCATCCATCCATCCTGGGTAGGTGTAAATGCCCCTCCATCCATCCATCCTGGGTAGGTGTAAATGCCCCTCCATCCATCCATGCTGGGTAGGTTTATATGCCCCTGACTAGCCCAGGGGAATGGGTATGACTCGGTACCCGGGCCTTTAGGGATGTCGCGGTGGTCGGCTCCCGGGCCCGTACCCTGGGGTCGCTCCTTTAAAAGGGTTGGTGATTTGTGAAGTTTATAAAAGAGTTTGTGACGCCACCTGTGGTTTCTGGTGAGGATCACCAGCGCTGCGCAGTCCACTGAGGCCGGTGATAAGGCAGCTCGATGGTATAGCTTCCCACAGGTGGAGCTAGGCCTCAGGGCAGCGTATGGACGGGGAAAGCAGGACGGAGAGACCCAGCCGGGTCAGAGCAAGAACAGGGACAGACACGATTGTCACTTCAGTACCTTTTACTGATGGAAATTCAGGCACGTCCCAGAGCACTGTAGGGTGAAGGGTGCACGTCAGGATCCTCCCCAATGAGCGGGTTTTGGGCCTCCTGTTTCTTGCCTCTGCGTAGTAAGTTTCTGACCTTCCTGGAGCAAGGCCTAACTTTGTCTCTGTCCTGTGCTGGCTGACCTTGTGGTAGGGCCTTTTCTTGGATTACACGCTCCCGACTTAAGGGGCCTATGTGTCTCCTGGCTCTATTACGTATCAGCACTTTAGCGATACTGGGACTTGTAGTTCTCCAGGGATTCTGGTTATATCTTACTGGGTCGTGGAGATCCCGGTTGTAGTGCCGGCGTCCCTGCCCTCTGCTAGGCAGGGACGCTGTTCCCCTCACCGCTCTGCTCCGAGCCCGGCGTCCCTCTCCCGCTCTGCTGGCAGCGCGCGCTCCTTCCCGGCCACTGTGCTTAGGGCGCGCGCGCGCCCTCCCTCCCTCTTAAAGGGGCCGCGCGCGCCGTCCTAAGGAGTCCCCGGCCAATGGCCGGAGGACTTTACCGTATATATGGCACCTCCTCCAAAATGGAGGTGCCCGAGCAATGTTGTTTGCACCTGTGTCTCACCTGTGCTTCAGCCCTCAGGTCCCGTTGCCAGTTACCTGCCAGTTACCTGCCAGATTCCTGCCTGATTACTTGCTACCTGCCTGCTAGTCTGAGGTCCGACGGTCTGCCTTACTAATCCTGTCAGTCAGTCTGTCTAAGGACCAGCCTGCCCGCTCACCTGGGAGCGCACATCAGCTTCCTGCCTGAGGTCCGACGGTCTGCCTTCCAACTCCTGTCAGTCTGTCTATGGACCAGCTTGCCCGCTCACCTGGGAGCGCACATCTGCTATCTGCCTGCTAGCCTACCTGGAGGCTCCGCCGTCACGTGCTGTGACCACCTGCCTGTCCTGTGACTCCTGCCCGCTCACCTGGGAGCGCTCTTCTGCTACCTGTCTGTTTGCCTACCCGGAGGCTCTGCCGTCACGTGCTGTGACCACCCGCCTGTCCAGAGACTTCTGCCCGCTCACCTGGGAGCGCTCATCTGTCGCCTGTCCGCTGGTCTTCCTGGAGGCTCCGCCGTCACATGCTGTGACCACCCGTTCATCCAGAGACTCTCGCCTGCTCACCTGGGAGCTCACGTCTATCTTCAGCCGCCACAGGTCGTACCAACCCTATACCTAGAGACTGCCCCGGTCACTTGCCGTGATCTCCAGCCCGTTCACTCAGAGACTGTCCCGTTCACTCAGAGACTGTCCCGTTCACTCAGAGACTGTCCCGTTCACCTGCTGAGACTTCCAGCCCGTCTTCCCTGGTCGCCACCCGCTCCCTTACAAGGACCGCCTCCTTGTATAGTAGCTCTGAGGTTCCGCCTCCCAGACCCGTTCCAGTTTGCTCGGGCCATGGAACCCGGTGGCACCCAAGCTCCCTCGCTCTCGGACCTGTGTCATGAACTGTCCCGTCAAAGGTCCCAACAGGAGTCCATCCTGGGTCACCTGCGGAATGTCAATACTCGCCTGGACACTCTGACTGCTCCACCAGCAACCTCCGCCAGTGCCATGTCTCGCAATCCGGCAGCTCCGCTGCCCACTAATACCATGGTATCCTACCCTGGACCCCGGCTTTCTGCACCTCCTCGCTTAGGAGGCGACTCCGCCCAGGCTCGGGGCTTCATAAATCAGTGCACCCTGCACTTTGAACTTTTGTCCCACCAGTTTAACTCCGACCGAGCCAAAATTGCATTCATCATGTCCCATCTCACCGGGGAGGCCCTGGCCTGGCTAAATCCTCTATGGGAGAGAGGAGACCCCCTGGTGTCCAACTTGCCTGCTTTTCTCACGGCTTTCCGGAAAGTCTTCGACGAACCCGGACGGAAGACCTCATCCGCATCATCGTTGCTACGCCTCCGTCAGGAGAGTCTCACCGTGGGCCAATATGCCATACGGTTCCGTACCCTTGCCTCGGAGCTGGCCTGGGATAACGACGCTCTGGTTTCCGTCTTCTGGGAGGGTCTGTCCGGCCGTATTAAAGATGAACTTGCCGGTCGGGACATTCCTACCACTCTCGATGACCTAATAACTCTTGCCACCCGGATTGACCTACGGTTCCAGGAGCGTGCCAGAGAGGTCACCCGTGAGAGGAGGTTACCACGTCTAGCTCCTACTTTTCAGAAACCCGTCACTCCTTCTGTCTCTAACCAGGTACACCCTCCTGAGCCTATGCAGGTCGACCAGACCAAGATGGTCAAGACCCGTCAGGACTTACGTCGTGCCGAGGGGACCTGCTTCTACTGTGGCAGTAAGGAGCACCGGATCCGTGCCTGCCCGGAGAGATCGGGAAACGCCTGTGTCTAGGTTCGCTCAGAGAGGTCCACCTAGACAAGAATAAATCCTCTCCATCCCTGCTGTTGTCAGTTTCAATCGTCTACGGGGAGAATCGTTATTTCGAACTAGCCCAACTGGACTCTGGAGCAGCCGGGAATCTTATTTCACAGTCCCTGGTAGAGAAATACCGCATCCCCACCAAACCTCTGGCTGTACCCTTGTCTGTTGCTGCCGTGGATGGGGGGCTCTTACCACGTCCCATCCAACTCATCACCGAATCCATTACTCTGCAGGTGGGAATGCTGCATTCTGAAAGTATCTCCTTCCATGTTCTGCCTGGACTCTCTCACGCCCTCTTGCTAGGCCTACCTTGGCTCCAGAGACATGCACCCGTTCTTGACTGGCAGACCGGAGAGGTCCTTCGCTGGGGACAGGGCTGCCATAAGACCTGTCTGGTTCCCGTTCATCCCGTCCGTCCTTCTTCTACCCCAGCTAATCTACCTGGACTTCCGATTCCTTATTGGTCTTATGCTGATGTCTTTAATAAAAAGGAGGCAGAGACACTACCCCCTCATAGACCATACGACTGTCCTATCGACCTGTTACCTGGTACTTCTCCTCCCCGTGGGCGTATTTATCCATTATCCGCTGCTGAGACTCGGTCGATGTCCGAATATATTGAGGAAAATCTGGCCAGGGGATTCATTCGGAAATCTACCTCCCCGGCGGGAGCAGGCTTCTTTTTCGTCAAAAAGAAGGACGGCTCTCTCCGTCCCGGTATAGACTATAGAGGCCTTAACCAGATCACGGTGAAGAATAAGTACCCCCTTCCGCTCATTCCGGAGTTATTTGATCGTCTGAGGGGGGCTAGAATCTTCACCAAACTGGACCTCCGTGGGGCGTACAACCTGGTTCGTATCCGTCAGGGGGATGAATGGAAGACGGCATTCAACACCCGGGACGGCCACTATGAATATCTGGTAATGCCCTTTGGTCTCTGTAACGCTCCTGCCGTCTTTCAAGAGTTGGTCAATGACATCTTCCGGGACCTTCTCTACTCCTCCGTAGTGGTGTACCTGGACGACATCTTGGTCTTCTCTCCGGATCTCCAGACTCACCGGAGGGACGTTCGTCAGGTCCTGCTCAGGCTCAGGCAGAACCATCTCTACGCTAAATATGAGAAGTGCCTCTTTGAGCAGACCTCGCTTCCGTTTCTGGGCTACATTATCTCTCAGACCGGCCTACAAATGGATCCTGAGAAACTGTCTGCCATCGAGAAATGGCCCCGACCAGAGGGGTTGAAGGCTATTCAACGGTTCCTGGGCTTCGCCAACTATTACCGCCTCTTCATCCCGCACTTCTCTTCCCGGACTGCCCCAATTTCCGCACTCACCCGTAAGGGTACTAATCCCAAAGAGTGGCCACCCGAAGCAGAGGAGGCCTTTCTTTCCCTAAAACAGGCCTTCTCTTCCGCCCCGGTGCTGCATCGCCCGGACGGCAACAAGCAGTTCTTCCTGGAAGTTGACGCCTCCTCCTCTGGAGCCGGAGCGGTACTTACTCAAAAATCATCTTCCGGGAGAATGGTAACTTGTGGCTTCTTCTCCAAACTCTTCTCCTCTTCTGAGCGCAACTATTCCATAGGAGACCGAGAGTTATTGGCCATCAAACTGGCGTTGGAGGAGTGGCGTTACCTACTCGAGGGGGCTCTTCATCCGGTAATAATTTACACTGACCACAAGAACTTGGCTTACCTCCAGCATGCCCAGAGACTTAACCCGCGCCAAGCCCGGTGGTCCTTGTTTTTTGCTCGTTTTGATTTTGTTCCTCATTTTCGCCCGGCTGACAAAAACGTCAAAGCAGACGCCTTGTCCCGATCCTTTCTGGTGTCCGATCTCGAGGAAGAACCTAAACATATCATCGATCCCGCCAGAGTAATGCAGGTGGCTCCCGTGAGTCTAAATCGTCTCCCTCCCCGTAAGACGTTTGTTTCAGTACCTGATCGGGAGAAGATCCTACACTGGGGCCATTCGTCTAAACTAGCTGGCCACGCCGGTCAGAAAAAGACCCTCCAGCTTATTGCCCGGCACTATTGGTGGCCTACCCTGCACAAGGACATAATAGACTTTGTTTCTGCCTGTGTGTCCTGCGCTCGCAACAAAGTCCCGAGACATCTGCCAGCCGGACGCCTCCTTCCGCTTCCTGTACCTGCTGCCCCCTGGCAGCATATAGCAATGGACTTTATAACTGATCTCCCCGTCTCTGCCGGTTGTACGGTCATTTGGGTGGTCGCTGACCGCTTTTCCAAGATGGCTCACTTTATTCCCCTGCCAGGCCTTCCGTCTGCACCCGAGCTGGCTAAAGACTTTATTCGTCACATCTTCCGTCTTCATGGCCTGCCCCTCCACATCGTGTCGGATCGTGGGGTACAGTTCACCTCACGTTTCTGGAGAGCCACTTGTAAACTACTAGACGTCACCCTGGACATCTCTTCCGCTTACCACCCACAGTCCAATGGTCAAGTGGAGCGGATCAATCAGAACCTGACCAGTTACCTCCGGCACTTCGTTAATGCCCACCATTCTGACTGGGTGGATCTCCTACCATGGGCCGAGTTCTCTTATAATAATCACGAGAGCGAATCCTCCTCCAAATCCCCGTTTTTTGTAGTCTTTGGTCAGCATCCTCAGATTCCTTTTCCTGTCTCCACCTCTGTGGACAACCCGGCTGCAGAATCTCTCGTTAGCAAATTTTCCTCCATATGGGAGAGTACCCGGTCCGCACTCCTTCTGTCATCCGAGCGTATGAAAAGACACGCTGACAAAAAACGCCTGGATCCTCCACAATTTCGTCCAGGAGATAAAGTCTGGCTCTCATCTAAATATGTTCGACTCAAGATACCTTCTTACAAGTTAGGGCCTCGGTTCATCGGCCCTCTGGAGGTCATCAGTCAGATCAACCCGGTGGCCTATAAATTGAAACTCCCGGCCAACTTACGGATCCCCAACTCCTTCCATGTATCTCTCCTCAAACCCGTGGTGCTTAACTCTTTTTCCAAGTCTACAGGTACGCCTCCTGCTCCGGTTTCTGCTGAGGACGAGTTTGAGGTAGAGAACATTCTTGCCACCAAAAGGGTAAGAGGAAAGACCTTTTTTCTGGTAGATTGGAAGGGGTTTGGTCCTGAGGAGAGAACGTGGGAGCCCCGGGAGAACATCCATGCCCCTCTCATCCTAGCTAAATTTCTATCTGGCCTAAAAAAGGGGGGGCCTAAAGGGGGGGGTACTGTAGTGCCGGCGTCCCTGCCCTCTGCTAGGCAGGGACGCTGTTCCCCTCACCGCTCTGCTCCGAGCCCGGCGTCCCTCTCCCGCTCTGCTGGCAGCGCGCGCTCCTTCCCGGCCACTGTGCTTAGGGCGCGCGCGCGCGCCCTCCCTCTTAAAGGGGCCGAGCGCGCCGTCCTAAGGAGTCCCCGGCCAATGGCCGGAGGACTTTACCGTATATATGGCACCTCCTCCAAAATGGAGGTGCCCGAGCAATGTTGTTTGCACCTGTGTCTCACCTGTGCTTCAGCCCTCAGGTCCCGTTGCCAGTTACCTGCCAGTTACCTGCCAGATTCCTGCCTGATTACTTGCTACCTGCCTGCTAGTCTGAGGTCCGACGGTCTGCCTTACTAATCCTGTCAGTCTGTCTAAGGACCAGCCTGCCCGCTCACCTGGGAGCGCACATCAGATACCTGCCAGCTTGTCTGAGGTCCGACGGTCTGCCTTACTAATCCTGTCAGCCTGTCTAAGGACCAGCCTGCCCGCTCACCTGGGAGCGCACATCAGATACCTGCCAGCTTGTCTGAGGTCCGACGGTCTGCCTTACTAATCCTGTCAGTCTGTCTAAGGACCAGCCTGCCCGCTCACCTGGGAGCGCACATCAGATACCTGCCAGCTTGTCTGAGGTCCGACGGTCTGCCTTACTAATCCTGTCAGCCTGTCTAAGGACCAGCCTGCCCGCTCACCTGGGAGCGCACATCAGCTACCTGCCTGCCTGAGGTCCGACGGTCTGCCTTCCAACTCCTGTCAGTCTGTCTATGGACCAGCTTGCCCGCTCACCTGGGAGCGCACATCTGCTATCTGCCTGCTAGCCTACCTGGAGGCTCCGCCGTCACGTGCTGTGACCACCTGCCTGTCCTGTGACTCCTGCCCGCTCACCTGGGAGCGCTCTTCTGCTACCTGTCTGTTTGCCTACCCGGAGGCTCTGCCGTCACGTGCTGTGACCACCCGCCTGTCCAGAGACTTCTGCCCGCTCACCTGGGAGCGCTCATCTGTCGCCTGTCCGCTGGTCTTCCTGGAGGCTCCGCCGTCACATGCTGTGACCACCCGTTCATCCAGAGACTCTCGCCTGCTCACCTGGGAGCTCACGTCTATCTTCAGCCACCACAGGTCGTACCAACCCTATACCTAGAGACTGCCCCGGTCACTTGCCGTGATCTCCAGCCCGTTCACTCAGAGACTGTCCCGTTCACTCAGAGACTGTCCCGTTCACTCAGAGACTGTCCCGTTCACTCAGAGACTGTCCCGTTCACTCAGAGACTTCCAGCCCGTCTTCCCTGGTCGCCACCCGCTCCCTTACAAGGACCGCCTCCTTGTATAGTAGCTCTGAGGTTCCGCCTCCCAGACCCGTTACACCGGTAAGCTTTGGACCCGATGTCCGGTAACTGCTTCTTCGGGGTGAGCTAGTTAAGCTCCTCTGCCCCCTATGTATTAACTCTCCACTCGCCTTCGGCCTACTCGGGCCCTCACTAGGCTATACACACTAACGGCAGCTTGCCGCGCTTCACCGATCTTATGGCGCCGGCACACCTAAAGCTCACCTCTCTGAGCTACAACTGAGTCTAGAACGTGCTCCACTGCAGACTGACCTCTCTCAGGCTTTTGCACTGCAGGAACTCTCTCAACAGGTTTGCTTTCTGTCGACTCCAGTCTAGACTAACTGCTGCCTGGCTCCACCTTCCCTTATATATCTATCCCTAACGGGCTCCCTCTGATGGTCTGAGGTGGAAGGTGGAGATATGTGAATGGTTATGGGGGCCTCTTGTGGAGGAATCCATCAATACACCCTGCTAAGATCTGTGATAACAAGCGCAGCTAGGCGTCACACACCCCCCATCCATCCTGGGTAGATGTATATGCCCCTCCATCCATCCATTCTGGGTAAATGCATATGCCCCTTCATCCATCCATCCATCCATCCTGGTTAGGTGTAAATGCCCCTCCATCCATCCCGGTCAGTATATGCCCCCCTCCATCCATCCATCCTGGTGGATATATCCTCCCCTTCATACTGGTGGGTATATGCCCCCCTCCATCCATCCTGGTGGGTATATGCCCCCCCTCCATCCATCCTGGTGGGTATATGCCCCCCCTCCATCCATCCTGGTGGGTATATGCCCCCCCCCTCCATCCATCCTGGTGGGTATATGCCCCCCCCCTCCATCCATCCTGGTGGGTATATGCCTCCTCCTCCATCCTGGTGGGTATATGCCCCCATATATTCAATGCGAAGGGAAAAAAAACAAAACAAACGCTTCTACTCACCTTCCACGTTCCCACGCAACGCTGTGTCTGTGTTGCCTGAAGATGTCGGCGGTGATAACAGCTGAGAGGCTGAGATCACCGCACGGCGCCGCTGCAGATACTCACTCGGGACGTCCACTCCTAGGCATTTCCTCCCCGGCAGTTCCTGTCATGGCATGCTCTGACTGAGCAGTGCGTGCGACGACAGGGGGAATGTACAGCTTACACTGCAGGCTCCACAAAGATGGCTGCAATCTCCTCCCACGGCTGCGACCTGAACAGCCAAGGGGACGTGCCCAGGTCACAGCTAGAGGCAGGAGGAGCGGCCTCTAATGTTAGAGAAAGGGTCGGTGACAGACTACTGTCTCTTATGGCCAGGGCTGCCGTAAATGAGGTGTGTAAGAGCGCTTCTTACACACCCCCCAAATAAAAATTGCAGCCCCTAGTGGCCAATGTAAAAATAAATAAAAAACTAATAAAGTGGTACATTTAATTTTGTATTAAAAATAATTGATTACATAATTATTAATACAAAACATAAAATCGTGGCCCCTTCCCTGTAAGAATAGCACATGGCTCTTTTCACGTCTGGTTATTTCTCTAGCAGGTAGAATATGCTCCGTTATAGACCGTGGACAGGTTTACAGCTCTATTTATTGTGGACGATTGATCTGCAAATCAGAACTGAGACCGTTCCGATTTTCATCCGATTTGTAGATAAAGATCATCTATTGAAGTCAACGAGTCTGTCAGAAAAAATGCCCAGAACCAACCATGTTGCCTGTACTGCTTGTTTTCCAGTGTCTATAGGCCGGGCAAGCGAGGCGAGGAAACCTTTAGCTTTTTACTTTACATATAAAAAAATATGCCCCACTGAGGAGAAAAACTGACAGACTGACCAAAATCAGATGAAAATTAGAAAAAAAACACTGATTAAAACCTGACATGTGAACGGGGCCTTAGGCCTTAATCAGATGTCAGCAGGGTCGGACTGAGGTGTCTGGGGCCCACAGGGGACACTGACTCTAGGGGCCACCTCCAGCAATATGCAGATCTCTCTTCTCTGCTCTCCCTGTTATAGTGGAGCAGTGACCGGCGGCTCCTCACATCTACTCTGCACAGACTACAACAGGGATGGACAATTTCTGTAGTTTGCATGAAAGAGCTTCTTTGGTTAAAACAAGTCATCACAGATTCATGGGCTACACAGGATAGGTGATCACTTATTGATTGGAAGAATGGGGAAGTTTTATCCCTGACAGGACACTTATCCCCATTTTAAAATGCAGCGACAGGTGGGACGTCTGACCACAGCCTCATTCTTTCTCTTGGGGGCTTCCAAAAAAGAGCAGCGCTCACAGCCTCTGAGGGAATGAATGGATCAGTGGTCGAGTCGCACATGAGCTCCAGTGTAATGGGGAGAAAAGCTCCACAGTCTGCCGGTCGCTGCAGGTCCCAGTAGTCAGACCCCCACCAATCAATAAGTTATCACTTATCCTGTGGAGAGGGGATTACTTGTTCTCCCCGGAGAACCCCTGTGAGTGCATCTCTGACGCTCTGCTCCAAGTATTTCATCTCTAAGGCCACAGCCCCACTATCAGTATTCAGTCAGGATTTTTTCTCAGGAGTGGGAGCCAAAACCAGGTGAGGAACAATCAGAGAAAAGGTAGAATAGAAACAAGTCACCAATTCTGTATTTATCACCCACTCCTGCTTTTGGCTCTCACTACTGAGAAAAAATACTGACCAAATACTGATAGTGAAGCCGTGGCCTCATGGAAAAAAATCTTTTCCTAGTTAATCTCAGCGAGAACAAATGACCGCCATACACAACATAATCCACTAGAACAACACCAATAATATCACATACAAAAGGGACAAATATCACCACACCATGACCAGACCACATATTACCACCATATAGTGACCAAATAATACAATACTGATCAGGAATACAAACCACAATACTAACAACACTGTCACTATACATATGAGCTCTGTATATAGTGTCAGTGTACAGGTAATACAGTGATCACCAGTGACATTATAAACAGGATCTCTGTATATAGTGTCAGTGTACATGTAATACAGTGATCACAGGTGACATTATACACAGGAGCTCTGTATGTAGTGTATAGGTAATACACTGGTCACCAGTGACATACACAGGAGCTCTGTATATACTATATAGTGTAAGTGTACAGTAATACACTGACTCACCAGTGATGTCTCTAGGTGAAGTTCTTCATCCTCGCTTTTCCTCATCTGGCACAGTCCACCATCACTTCTTCCAGCCAGGAATCATCTCTGCAGAAAATAACACACAGTTATCAATAACTGATCTCTTTTAGAGCACATTCCCACTTTTCCCCAGGCTTCTACACTACACCAGTTGAAGAAATAAAGCGACATAGTGGCGCCCTGCACAGTAAAAAGGACCCCCCTTTTGTCCCCTCTTACGGAAAACAGTTTCCTAAAAATAAAATTATATTACAGAAGTAATAATGTCCCTAATTGGACTCTAAAGTAATAATGTTCCCCACTCGCCATCATAA